>NC_083344.1:3046964-3158966 GCF_019175385.1 Lycium barbarum
CGTGTCCACTAAAGACTCTGGCAAGTCACGATAGAAAAAAAAACATAAATACAGACAACAAAATTCAGTTACAAAAATCCCGCCCCACCCCCACCCCCTTCCCCCCCAAAAAAAAAAAAAACCAAAAAAGCCTTTAGTTTACAAAAATTCCAACCTTTGCGCTTCGTTGTCCTCCGTTGAATTCCAGCAGTGTATTTTTTTTTTTTATATTATTTATTATTCTCTAAGTTTAAAAAAGATTGTCTTTTTGATTTGATATGAAATTTAAAAAATAAATTAAATTTTTTAAAATGTGTGATCTAAAATAAATTAAATTATTTCTAAATATAAAAATATATTAATTTTTTAAAAATAAATTAATAAATAAAAAATAAAACAATCTTTTTTGAACGAAAGGAGTATATTTTTGTTGTATTGGTAAATTCCAGCACAATTTCAGAACCATTTCACTTCTCCTAACGTGTCACCCCCCACCCCACCCTCTCTCTGTAAAACCCTTCATTTCAGCAAATAATTCAAATTTCCCTATATTCTATCAAGCTTCTAAATTCCCCACACACAAAATAAGCTGGATCATCATCAGAAGCAAAATTCGCCGGAGGTGGTGGATCCACCGATGGCTGAACCGTCAAGGAAATTCGATCGCCTGACCTCCTCCTCCTCCTCCTCCTCTTCTTCTTCTTGTAGGTCCGTTGAGAAGGAAAATGACAGTAATACTACTGGTGCTGACGTGGATAATAGAGAGGTAGTTAGTGGTTCAGTTAACAACGGCGTCACTGATTCTTCAGGTTTGTTTTGTCAGCTGTGCTACTACTACAAATAGGAGTACTAGTGCTAGCACATAATTGGATACACTTTTCCTGTCTCAATTGATGTGATACATTTGGTAACAATTTAGTTTTAAACTTTACTTTTTCACGCTTAACGAGATGATCTATATATATCTTTGGTTTATTTTAGATCAGAAGATTCAAAAGTTTTTCCTTTATTTCTTAAACTTCGTGTCCAATCAAACTATATTATACTATAATTTGGGATGGGTGATGTTATTTCAAGACAAGGACGAAAATTTAGAGAGACAGAATAATGGGAGAATTCATTCTACGATTCATTCATCATAATGACCTTTGACCTCTTTATATACCTGTAAGGTTTCTCCTTGCCTTAGTCTAACAAGGTAACTCTATTCTAAAAGAAGTAACATCCCATTTTACCATAATTATAAATTCACCATAAACAACTATTACAATTATACTAGAATAGGGTTCCTACTGACCTAAGGATTTTACCAATAAACCGGCGTGTCTAGACCAGCTGGTGGTCTAGTCGTATTCGGTCTCAATACCCCCTCAAGTTGGAGCATGAGGGTCTCGAATGCCCAACTTGCCAAGTAAATACTGATGCTGCGATTTGCCCAAAGCTTTTGTAAACACATTAGCCAATTGCTCATTGGTAGACACATGACTGGGAAGTATGATTCCGGACTGCAGCGCGTCCCCGACAGAGTGACAGTCGACTTCAATGTATTTAGTCAGTTCATGAAACACCGGATTTCGCGCAATATATAATGCCGCTTGACTGTCACAGTACATTTTCACCGGATATTTATGTTCAACAACCAAACTATGCAAAAATTCCTTTAGCCATTTCAACTCACAAACTGCCATTGCCATTCTGCTGTGGTGTCCTTGTGCAAGATGTTTGAAAAAGAATTCCATGTTCGAAGAAGTAGTTCTTTATACATGTGAATTCAGTTCTGTTATCACTTCTAACCATCTTCACCTTTTTACTAAACTGCCTATCTACCAAGGCGAAGAAATTTTTCAAGGTTTGGGACAATTCTTTCTTATCGATTAAGAGAAAAATCCACACGACTCGTGAACGATCATCCACAATATTAAAAAAATATGAATCACTGCAAGATGAAGGGGTTCTATATGGTCCTCAACTCCTCATAAATCACAATGAATCATATCAAAAATATTCGAAGCTATATTATCACTTAAAGGAAGGACACTTGTTTGCTTTGCCCTTTGGCATACATCACATTCTTTGTCTAATCTAATACTACTTTGTTTTAGGCCTAATGTAGTGATAGACTTTGTAACTTGTGCTGAAGGATGACCTAACGATTTGTGCGAACGATCGAACCAATTGACTGCCTCTGCCTTCATAGCTCGTATCCACGGCACATTCCGAAAATAGTAAAGTCCACGTCGATGCTCACCCGTTCCAAGCAGCTTCCTTGTGGTGGGGTCCTGTATAGAACACATAATTTTGTTAAAATTTACATCACAATCTAAATGATCAAGAAGTTGTGACACAAAAATCAATTTGCATGTTAAATTTCGGAACATAGACGACATATTTCAACCAAATCCTATTATTTAGCTTGATTGTTCCTTCTATCGTGGCCATCTAGCTACTTCCATCCGGAAGCCCAACCGGACACTCAGGAATGTCACGCTGGTCGCTCAGTTCCTCTGGATTACCTGTCACATGGTTGGTAGCTCCGGAGTTGGTAGCTCCGGAGTCAATGATCCAAGATGATTTTTCGGCTTTACCGTCCATCTTGCCATTTGGGTTTATTCCTTGAGAATTTAACACGTGAATCACAGTCTTTCGGATCTCTTCACTCAAATTGTGAGGTCCTGTCCCGCTTGTGTTCACCTGTCCTATCTCTGTTTGGGCTTCTTTCCTGGTAACTACTGAGTTAACCCAGTAGCCTCTTCCATGTCCGGATCCCGGTCCACCCTTGTGCTGCTGTTGCCGTCTTCTTCCTCTGTTTTTTTCATCTCATTTTTTATTTTCTGGCCGCCAATCCGGATAGCCAATGAGTTGAAAACATCCGTTCACGACGTGTCCGGATCTCTTACAGTGTGTGTAAAATGCACCATCGTTTTTCCCTTCACTTTGGTCACGGTGAGGGTTTCTCCCTTGCATGGCAAAAGCCATGGTTTCACTCTGGTCCTCCGTTTTTCGTGTGATTCCTCTCACACGCTTTTCTTGCTCTAGCTTCGAGTAGACCTTATTTAATGATGGCGTTCCTGGGCCAATATGTTCAACCTCACCGTTCCATACATTGCTTCATCCAATCCCATAAGGAAAAGATGTACCTTTTCTTCTTCTCTTTTGGTTTCTAGGGCTGTCCCTAGATTGCACGTGCACTATCCACACTTGCAAGTCGGAATTTGTTCGTAAATTGCCAATTCCTCCCACAACTTAGTGAGTCTTCCATAGTAATCCACTATGGTCCTTCCCTTCTGCTTGCACTCCGCAAGTTCGGCCTTAAGTTGTTGTATTCGAGGGCAGTTGATAACGCGAACCGTTCTCGTATGCTCGTCCACAATTCTTCCGCTTCCTCTTTATGCGAAATCGTTGGGCAAAGCGTCGGTTCTATGGTGTTGCGAATCCACGACACCAATAACGAGTTTATAATCCACCAATCTTCCAAATCTAGCTACTCTTCATTCGGCTTCTTGATCGTACCAAGAACGAAGCCAAATTTCTTCCTAGCTCTTAGGGCTGTCCTCATGGATCTAGCCCATTCTTCGTAGTTTTCACCCTTCAATGGGACTTGTGTCACCACAATTCTAGGGTTATCATCGACGTAATGTCATAAGGAGAGATTGTTTTTCTTTGGGTTTTGTTTTCTTCACCGGCGATTCCTTTGCTTTTATCGTCGGTTTCTCTGTCACCTGCCATTATTTTAGGGTTTATGTGTTCTTTCTAACGTAACTCTGATACCATGTTAAATTCAAGACAAGTAAGAAAATTTAGAGAGACAGAATAATGGGAGAATTCTTTGTACTTTTCATTCATCATAATGACTTCCTTATATACAAGTAAGGTTTCTCCTGGCCCTAGTCCAACAAGGTAATCCTATTCTAAAAGAACTAACATCCTATTTTACCATAATTACAAATTCACCATAAATAACTATTACAATTATACTAGAATTGGGTTCCTACAGACCTAAGGATTTTACCGATACGCCGACGCCGGTCACATTCGGTCTCAATAGAGGAAGTATATATTAGGACTGTCATTTTGGAAGCTATGTTGTTGTGTTTCAGTAGCTAAATCTATACACAAGCAAGCAAATAACAACTATGCCTTAATTTTGAGCAATTTAGGATCGTCTATATGAATGGATCCATAGAGCCCATGTTGCTCCATTTAAGCTTATCCTAGTCTGATATTAATACTAGTACTCCTCCTCCCAATTTATGTGGCACTTTTCACTTATGAAAAGTCAATTTGACTAAACTTTGAAGCTAAATTGGATTAAATTAATTCATTATTTTAACATTAATTATATATTTAAAAACTACATGAAAAGTACTATAAGTTGCAACTTTTCTCATATCTTAAAATGTTGGTCAAAGTTCATGCAGTTTGAATCTTGGGAAGCGAAAAGTATCACATAAACTGGGACAAAAGAAGTATATATTAGGACTGTCATTGTAGAAGCTATTTTGTAGCATTTGAATAGCCAAATCTTTAAAGAAGCATACCACATAAATTGGGACAGATATATTAGGACTGTCATTGTGGAAGCTACTTTGTACTAGCATTTTAGTAGCCAATTTTTTAAACAAACAACAATTATGCCACAATTTCGAGCAAGTTAGGGTCAGCTATATGAATAGATCAAAATGGATTCATACTGTCCATGTTGCTATATTTAACTTATCCCTGTTGACGTTATGTAAAGGAAAAATAAAAATTGTCCATAATTGGAAATTAATACTACTAGTTGCATTATAGTAGCCAAATCTTTAATCAAGCAAACAAATAACAATTATGCAGGTCGGCTATATGAATGGATCTGTACTGTCCATGTTGCTCCATTTAACCTTGTCCCAGTCTGATAATAATACTAGTATATTTTATGACTTTCATTGTGGAAGCTATTTTGTAGCATTTTAGTAGCCATATCTTTTAACAAGCAAGCAAACCGACAAGATTTATGCCTCAATTTTGAGCACGTTAGGGTCTCCATGTTGCTTCATTTAAGCTTATCAAAGTCTGATATTAACACCACTACTACTACTAGTATATTTTGTGGCTGTCATTGTGGAAGCTTTTTTGTAGCATTTTAGTAGGCAAATCTTTAACAAGCGAATAACAAACAACAACTGTGCCTGAGTTCCAAGCAAGTTAGGGTCGACTATATGAATGGATTCGTACTGTCCATATTGCTCCATTTAAGCTTTTATCCCAGTCTAATATTGATACTATTAGGATATTTTACGACTATCATTGTGGAAGCTATTCGTATCATTTTAATAGCCAAATCTTTAAACAAGCAAACAAATAACAATTATGGCTCAACTTATAACAAATTAGGGTCAACTATATAAATGGATCCGAATGGATTCGTACTGTTCATGTTGCTCCATTTAAGTTTACCCTTCAGTCTGATATTAATACTACTAGTATATTTTACGACTGTCATTATGGAAACTAGCTATTTTGTAGCATTTTAGTAGCCAAATCTTTAAACAAGCAAACAAAAACAACTATGCCTCAATTTCGAGCAAGTTAGGGTCGAGTATATGAATTTCGAATCCGTACTTTACATGTTGCTCCATTTAAGCTTATACCAGTCTGATCTAATACTACTAGTATTTTTACGACTGTCGTTGTGGAAGCTATTTTGTAGCATTTTAGTAGTCAAATATTTAAACAAGCAAGCAAACAAATAATTATACTTCAATTTCAAACAAGTTAGGGTTGTTATATGAATGGACCAAATGGATCTGTACTGTGCATGTTGCTCCATTTAAGCTTATCCCAGTCTGATATTATGTAAAATAAAAATAGATAGCACTTGCACCCAAGGGTGTGGCCTAGTGATCAATGAAGTGGGTTGAGCACCATGAGGTGTCGGGTTCATTTCCCAGCAGAGACAAAAAACTCGGTGATATCTTCCTATTTGTTCTAGCCTTGGTGGACAGAGTTACCTGGTACTTGTGGGAGGTGGCAGCCTGACAGGTATCGCGTGGAATTAGTCGAGGTACGGGCAAGCTGGCCCGGACACCACGGTTATAAAAAATCTGTCTCAATTTATTTTTATAGTTTGACTAGGCACAAAATTTAAGAAAGAAACAAAAACTTTTGAGACTTGTAGTCTAAAACAAGCCATAAATATTTGTGAGACTGTAAATCATTTCATTAAGGGTAAAAGAGGAAGTTTTAAGTTAACGTATTTCTAAATATAGCAATATATTATTCTTTTTGGGACGGACCAAAAAGGAAAGTGTATCACATAAATTGGGACAGAGGGAGTGAAATAAATATCACTAGAAGTTATCTATATTTTCTGCTGGCTAGCCTGTCTTTGCAAGTTTAAATTTTTATCTTCATGATTAAGGTTCAGTGGTGGATGTTAGCCTTCGATCTGAACTTTAATACATATTACTTTCTCTGTCTCATTTTATATGAATGTTTTTGACTAGAAAGGAATTTAAAACAACAACATACCCAGTGTAATCCCACAAGTGGGTTCTAGTAGACAGGAATTTAAAAAGAGAAACAAAAAAAGTCTTTTGATTCATAAAAAGAAACCAACATTAGCCATACTAGCAAGACAACAATTTAAAGAGACATGTTAAGAGTTCTACATGCTCCTTTATCATTCTCCTCTAGTAAAAAAAAATCAGCTTTTATATTGAGTGTTGTTCCAACAAGTCATGTTAGTAAGCGCAAAATGGTGATATCAAGATTAAAAAAAAAAAAAAAAAGTTTTGAAATATATTTTGGACAAACTAAAAAGGAAAAAAGATCACATAAAATGGAATAGGGCATACTAATTCGGATCTTTATCCTTGTAATCATGTACGAGCCTCCATGTTACTTTTAATGCTTAGCTCTTAAACTCTTGTGGCTCAATTCAAAGGTTTGTGTTGCTTATATCTGTCAAAAATTCTTTTGTTCTCCCTTATTGTAAACAAAGTAGATGAACACTTATAGGGGTAAGCTTTTCTCGCCTAATCTTGTTCTTTCAACGTCAGACAGCGACTGAGAAGAGAGGATTTTTACTTTGCAACGACCTGTCTTTTTTCTTTTAAATTTGAAAAAAGAAAAGCATGTCCTTGATCCGAAAAAAGGGATGGAATTTCTTCTGATAGGTCTCACCAACTATTGCAATGCCAAATTCTGGTTCTATATTATGCAGAACCATTAGGAAATGACTGTATGAGTTATGCAACTGGAAATGTAGTTGAGTACTGTGACTTCCGAAGCTTTTTGAAACGGGCCATCTGAAGCTGACTGCAAGCTTGCAATTTAATATGCTAGGGACCCCTTGGATGGAACTTACCAGAGTAAATACGTTGCCTCAAGAGATTTTGAGTTCTGAGAAGCCACAATCACCTGCAGAACATCTTAAGTTGGGAAGATCAAGAACTGAGACACCGACACATAGTAGCGGGTTTGCTAAAGAGGCCGCAAAAATTTTTGACAATAAAGGTTCCGAACAACAGAAGGTATAATGCAAAATGATTTCATCATATCACATCAAGTTTATGGCATCATTATATTATTTGGTTGTCTATCCTCTGTTGTTTGCCGATAAATTTATCATTATAACATACCTTTTTTGTGTATCTTATAAAAAGGATGGATAAAAGTTTCAGTTACTTGTGTGAGATGCGTGTTAACCACTTAAAGTGCTGCAGCTCAAATTGCTGAAGAGAATAGCTACTGTCAAAGATGATGGTACTGTGGAATTTAATATTCCGGGTGATGATGAAACCACCAGAGTGCTTGAAACTGGATCTGAAAGTGTACATACTGCAGTTGAGGATGAACCTCTTGATGCAACAGAACTTCAATATTTTCCACCTATGCAGATTGTAATGCTTATTGTAGGAACACGCGGTGACGTGCAGCCCTTTACTGCAATTGGCAAGCGTCTGCAGGTACTTGGACATCATTTGGCAAACATATTGTATATGTACAAGTTAAGGGTGTCCCTAGGTTGTAGATACGTATGTATGTGCTCTTTGCATCTCAATTTGGTGATAGTGGATTTGCAGATCTTTCTGATAGGTGTGTCTATTTCTCTATGTATTAAATTCTACAACGGAAATTGGACATGCCACATTTCTTTTTCCGGTTTCCATCTTTTTCTTTTGGCTGCAATGCTAATAATTGATTCTCCCACATCGGTTGTGGGATGGGTGTTTGGACTCCTTATATGGACTCGAGCAATCCTTCCCTTATGAGCTAGCTTTTGGGTTGAGTTAGTCCCAAGGTCCATTTCTTTAACATGGTATTAGAGCCAGGCCCATCCCCAATTCTTTGTTCACCGATGTTGGACCCCAAATTATATTGTCCACGCTCCAGTTAACTAGGCCTGAGTGTGCGGGGGAGTGTTGATTCTCCCACATCAGTTGTGGGATGGGTGTTTGCACTCCTTATATGGACTTGGGTAGTCCTCCCCTCATGAGCTAGCTGTTTGAGGTTGAGGTAGGCCCAAGGTCCATTTCTTTAACGCTAGTTATTTATAAAGATCCAGCCTTCTGAATGAGATCTTGATATTCAACATCCTGCACTCTCCCAACCCTGTCCAGATCTTGTTTCATTTCTGCTCGTTGTCTGACCCCAATTTTGTTGTAGAAATTGGATTTGATAACTTCTCGTGAAAAAAGAACTTGTAGTGATTTGTCAATCCTTGTCATAGTGGAAAAGAGTATCATGTGGTCTATGTTAGTTTCTTGACAGAACTGTTGATGCAGGATTTTGGCCATCGAGTGAGGTTGGCGACCCATGCAAATTTCAAAGAGTTTGTCTTGACTGCTGGATTGGAATTCTATCCCCTTGGGGGTGATCCAAAAATTTTGGCTGGATGTATGTTCCTAAATTCCTGTTTGTTTTGTAACTTATCTGGCAATCTATTTCGGGTCTCCTGTCTTGCTTGTCCTTTGTGCTATTTCTGTTCATTTGCCAATGGATGTTTCCTATTTTAAAAATATTTTAAACTACATTGTGAGATTGAGTTGCTTATTCATCATAATCTTTTGCCACTGTGCTCAGCCTGAAAGAAATGGTGGAGAACCAGCTTTTTCTTGGTTTACATGCTTATGGAGAACCTTGACATTAAATAACCACGACGGAGAATTTACTGATAAGCATGTATTTCAACTTCTTATTAACTTTTCTAGTTCATATAAGCATCTTATTATATTGCTTAGATGCACTTCATCTTTTTCTTAAAACTCATTACAGCTGTGGTCTGTGGGAGTTTTCACTTTATTCACACTGCACTAAACGACTGCATCATTGCCCCTAGCTTTGCTTTGCCTGCAGATTTTCTTTTTGTGATTTCACTTGGAAAGGAATTTAAGGATTAGTATATGATGTATCTTTTTCCTACATATTATTTGCAACGTAAATTTCATACTTGCATTTGTGCTGTCTATCTGGCAGTGTATATCTGGTGTAGGTGTCCCCCATGCGTAAGTAATTAAATGTATAGGTTCTACCACATGATGTCAATTTTCTTTTCTTGCATCCACAGACATGGTAAAAAACAAAGGATTCTTACCGTCCGGACCTTCAGAAATCCCTACTCAGAGAAATCAGTTGAAGGAGATTATATACTCTCTACTCCCAGCCTGCAAAGAACCTGATATGGATACAGGAGTTCCCTTTAGAGCAGATGCAATTATTGCTAATCCCCCAGCATATGGTGAGACTAGTAGTTTATCTATATCTTCGGTACTATTTAATTCATTTCCTTGTTTATATACTGGCTTGCACCTTTCTTTCCTATTATTGTCATTGTCAAACTCTCCTATATGCTGATATTTGTCAAGTGATTTGCATCAAGTTTTGTTAAGAGGCTGAATCAATAGTTTTATAGGTAATAAGAAACAATGGAAAGATGTTTCTCCAGCAGTTTGAATAAATATTTCAGGTACTGACTCAAAAAGCACATAGTAAGCTCCTTATTGGAAAGGGCAACTATAAGTGAGTAATGCTTGGACAGAGTAAATTATATTACCCCATATAGTAGGGAAAACTCTCCACCTGTGTGTCAAGCCTGTGGTGTGTCTTTTTGCAGCATGCGGTAATTTTTTTTATTATATTCTCAATTTTTGCTTCGTCAATTTAGTGGAGAATAGATTCACTCATATTACATTTGGCAATCAGAGAGACTGTAATCACCGAAAAGAAACTGTCTCGGATAATGTTATTGATTCGAACAGTTATTTGCATATAATGAAAAAAGTTACTGCTATATTGGAGATTGTTTAAGTGCTTACGTTGGATTGGTGTTCATTAACTCGGCACTTTAATGTATGAAAGTAGTAGTGACATATTAATCCAGCAAATGTGTTCAATTAGTAATGTTGTGACTCACAACTGTGTAGTCGAGGTATGTATTTTACTTTAAACTCGGAAGATGCGTTTTATGTGCATATTTACCACTACTTCAGATATGTGAAAATATCATCTTGATGAGGAGTATTGTTTATGAATGACGATTAGTAGTTAAATATTGTTCGTTGGGTTAGAAGCATTATTACGGAGTGGTAAATACACATGATTGACCTTCAAGTTTTAATCATTACGGTTAAAGTCATGGAGTTGGATCTGAAGGATGATTGTGTGCGGTTTGCAGCTAATAAAATTGAATTTTTAGTTGATATTCACGTTTGTGGCCATTGGGTTTGACATATGAGGCAACCATATAACATGTTCCTATATTGTGTGTGCTTGGCTTAGTTTATTGGTTCATAAATTGACCATTTCAATCTGTTGGGGGCTCCACATCAAAGCTGTTTTGCTAATTAAACATTTCGGATGTATATAGATGTTCACGTGATGAAAGAGTAGTATGTCCTACTAACATTGAATCGCATTTCAGGGCATGCACATGTTGCAGAAGCATTGCAAATCCCAATTCATATATTTTTCACAATGCCATGGACGTAAGTCTGCTCGGATAATATAGGCTTCAGAGGCTATTTAATTTTTCATTCTATTCACTTCAATTAAGATATCCTGTTGACAAGCTAGATCTCGGCCTTTACTTATCACTAAGTATCATTTTATCTTTTGTACAGGCCAACTACTGAATTTCCTCATCCTTTGTCCCGTGTTAAGCAACCAGCTGGATATAGGGTTAGTTGGATTTTGGCATCAGCCTTTTGTATCTTGTGTTTACTGTTTATTTGATGTTGCAATGCTATGCTGTGCTCGTTTTCTAACTCCCATTCCCATCCTTCCCACTTGAAAGAAAATGGTTGGTATCTGTTCACCGTTTGCTCTTTTATGAACTTTGCAGCTATCATATCAGATTGTTGACTCCTTGATTTGGCTAGGAATACGCGACTTGATTAATGATGTTAGGAAGAAAAAACTGAAACTACGACCAGTCACATACTTAAATGGTTCACAAGGCTCTGAGTTGGATATCCCACATGCATATATTTGGAGTCCTCACCTTGTTCCTAAACCAAAAGGTATTCATTTTTCTGTTAATCTGATATACAAGTCCTTTCTCTTTTCAACCTTAACTTAGTTCTGAAGGTCTAATAGTTCATAGTCCAAATTACTGTATGGTAAATCCCTTTTCATATTCAGTTACTCCTATGGGATGCCTTGATTCTTTTAATTGAGTTGTAACTCTAGCTTCGTACTGTCTGACTTTTGCAGATTGGGGACCTAAGATTGATGTGGTGGGATTTTGCTTCCTTGATCTTGCGACGGGTTATGAACCTCCAGAATCACTTCTTAACTGGCTTAAAGTTGGTCCAAAGCCCATATACATTGGGTTTGGTAGTCTTGTGAGTTTCTTAAAGCCTTGCTTTCTTTATAATATTTTCTCTATCTATCCTCTTCTCCCCTCCCCTCGATCCAACAAAAATAAAAAGGAAAAGAAATGAAAGCAAATTCTCTCCTTATGTAAACATCCGTCGCTTCTTTAGTTCTGTCGAGGAAGCTTTTGAAAAATGGGCTGTGGTGACGTCTTGTAGTTGTGCCCTTGCAGTTGGACTCTGGTGGTTAGTGGTTAAATGTGTGTAATTTGAACTACAACAACAATCTATTGTTTCATTTCAGACACTTCTCTCCACATACTTTATCTCGTTCTACAAATCAAATGAATGTTTGATAAACTGACTTCCCCCCCCCCCCCCCCCCCCCCCCCCCCCCTTACTTCAGATCCATCTTCTACTTTTAACTTATTTTTTCAATCTCAGCCTGTTCAAGATCCACAGAAAATGACTGAGACAATTGTTAATGCACTCGAAATCACTGGGCAAAGGGGAATCATTAATAAAGGATGGGGTGGTCTGGGAGACTGTAAGTTCTCTCCTGTATTACTTTGTTCTGCTTATGAGAATAACCTGTTTGTTTTTCTATAGCACGTGTTTTGACTATTTTAGTAGATCATCTTTCTGAGAGTATATTCTCAGCTTATTTACCTGCTTTTCTTTTTCTCTCCAGTGGCGGAACCAAAAGATTTTGTGTATTTGCTCGATAACTGTCCCCATGATTGGCTTTTCTTACAGTGTGCCGCAGTGGTGAGTCTTCATTACCTTGATTTTTTGTTTCTTTATTCTTTAAGATATCCATTACTTTTTTCTTTCTTTAAGCTACTCATAATAAGATAAAGGTGGGTTAAGGAAACATAGGAATAGAGGTTCATAGTTTCGGTTTTGTGGGTTTTTTTTTTTTTTGGAGGGGGGGGGGGGGGGGGGGGGGGGGGGGGTTGCGCATAAGAGTTGAGAGAATTGAGAATCTTTTTCATAAGATCAGGAGCTTTTTTTTTTTTTCTTTTCTTTTCTTATATCAATTTAAGATCGATGAAATATTTCCCGTCGTATTTCTTACTATGATTGTACTTCTCTTTCTTTGGCAGTGCATCCATGCTTTCTTTAATATTGATTTCTGAATTATTAAAAAAAGGGTCTGTGTGCATATGACTTATATTTGCTTTTCCATTTCTAAAGCTTCTAAGTTTGAAGATTTCTCTGAGTGTTGTCGATTTCTCCTCCAACTGGAGTGTATTTTTCTAGAACATCGGCCAGCCCAGATATGTAATGTTAACGTGATAAGAGCAATTGTTTGGATTAGAAATGAGTAGTTCCTCTTATGCATTTTTAGAATGTGATAAAGCATTTAGCTCTCATCATAATCTTTGTGTCACTTCCTTTCTCTTTTAATTCTGTCAATTGATAATGGGACAGATAGGATATTTTGTTGCAATTTCAGGTCATATTCCAATTGATAACACTATGAGTTTGGTTGGGTGGGTGAATTGGGGACTTAATATTTTATCGTGCTGTTAAGCTATAAACTGCTATGGAGTGAGGGGTTGGATCGATGGGCTATTCCAAATCTCTGTCGCTTCATAGTAACGCATTCTGCTTATTTCAATGATTACTGTGCTTCAATTGAAAGATTCGTCCAACTCTATTAATGTGAATGTTTCTCGTTGAAATAGATACTGGTTTTGTGATGGAAGTAAAGGACCTATATACGCGATACCAACTAGTTACCCTCTGTTTGGATGGTTGTTTCCCGTGGTTTATTAATGTACAGTATGGTGTTATATTGTATTGTACTGTATTAATGAACACAATGTTTGGATAGACTGTATCGTTTGTTGTGGTTTAATAACATTTGTATTGTTTGGTTTGACTGTATGGTACTGTATAATAACTTGTAAGTTTACTAAAATACCATTAATTCTTAATTAGAAATTAATTTATACTATATTAATAAAACAAAATAGAACTTTAAAAAATAAGTAGGTAGAGAGAGATAAGTATGAAAGTCAGGAACTCTAGTCAGTATTTTTAGTCCGGTTAGAGACTTGTACGTCAATGTTGTAGAGATAAGTGTGAAAGTCAGGAACTCTAGTTTTAGAAAACCTTTAATTATCCCGATAATTTTCCTTTCAGGTGCACCATGGCGGTGCCGGAACAACTGCTGCTGGTCTTAAAGCTGCGGTAATGTTTCAAACTTCTGTTGTACGTTCATTTTCCGGCTAATATCTTTTTGGTTTGCTTGTAACTTATCACCTTTATTCGATGACAGTGTCCAACAACTATTGTCCCTTTCTTTGGTGACCAGCCATTTTGGGGCGAAAGGGTGCATGCCAGAGGTGTAGGCCCTTCACCCATACCAGCTGATCAATTTACACGTGATAAGCTGGTTGATGCAATCAAATTCATGCTTGATCGACAGGTATTTTACTGGAATCTTTAGCAGGGATAATAGCACTTTTGGTCCCTTAGTTATGGGTAAATTCTTATTTTGGTCTTTCTGATATATGAATCAGCATATTTAACCTTCAATTAATTTGAATGTGTGCTTTTGGTCCCTTTATGGAGGAAATATGTCAAATTTAGACTATTTTTAGAAGTATATCCCCCTCAAATATGGATTAACAATACAAGTTTTAACATAACACTTGGGTAATTAAATGTTAAAACATTTAATACTTCAGGAGATTTGATTATTCACAAGCAAAGGGATCAAAATTGCACATTCTAAGTAATTGAAGGTTAAATGTGCTTAGTCAGATATCGTAAGGACTAAAATCAGAACATTCCAATAACTAAGGGACCAAAAATGCTATTAATACCTTATACTGTAATCCGATAAAGCTATGTGCCAAGTGTTTGCTCAAGTCTTTACAATAGTCTACAGTTCTTGGAGACATAATTAAGTAAATAAAAATGTAATCTTTCTAATAGCTTCAGCTTTTAGATGAGATGGTCACACACTACTACGTGGTAACAGAGCATACAGAGGTCCTGGGTTCTAGTCTCATCTGCGACCTATTACATTAAAAAGGTTCTCCATGTGCTTGACTTATCCTCTTATTTCAGTCGTGAACTATTTCGGATGTTTGAACCAATGAGCAAAGCTCGAAAAGTTTCTGATATGAACTAGTGAGATGGTCCCACACTTAACAAAGATAACAAGAAACTTTGACTTTTGGTGAGGTTATAATGTGCTATCTCGGCTGAAAACTTATCCTCTTATTTCATTGGTGAACTATTCTGGATGTTTTAATCACGAGCAAGCTCGAAATGTTTTTGTTATTAACTAGTGAGATGATGCACAGGTGAAGGAGCGGGCGGTAGAGCTAGCCAAAGCTATGGAGAATGAAGATGGGGTCACTGGAGCAGTAAAAGCCTTCTTTAAGCAGCTACCACCCAAAAAAAAACTCGAGCCTCAGCCATTGCGTAAAGAATCGAGTGTCTTTTCAATAAGAAGCTGCTTTGGCTGTTCCTAGACCTGAGTGGTAAAAGATGTACTCCTGTATTTGTGCATTCTTCTCTAGTAACTATTGTGTATCCCATTCCTGTAATTATGTATTATTATTTATACGTATTTTCACCGGTTCTCTTCTGCCAGAAAGAAATTATGAGCCGGTCTATGCTGACCCCAACTTTCTTGGGATTGAGGCGTAATTGTTGTAATATCACTCTTCCATAAATTTACTTGCACATTGCTTCCCCCCAAAAGATACCAATTGTATTTCATCAAAGAAGAATACGGGTTGTAATGACAGTTCCAAATTTTCCTAGAATTTATCCACATTCATGTTTTTATCGTCCTTTTACTGACATGATCTAGCCCTCCTATGATTCTTAACTATTTTGCAGAAACTTATGTCATGTTTCCATATCTCTATTTTGAGCACTAGCACCTCTTGCGCCTTGCGATTTTGTGCTTTGATTCTTCCAATATATTTAGCACGAATGTGTTTATTTTATCTGGTGATGTATTGACATGATAAATGTTGTAGAAATATGGATGTTAATACGGATATATACCAATTGAAAAAACACTTTTGACAAATGGCAACAAGTAGACTTGAAATCTCACAATCAATGAGGAACGGAACACATATAAGCTAGGCTAATATTAGTTGGAATTTGTCTCAAGAACAGAACACTATATAAGCAATGTTAATATTAGTAGGAATTCTGTAGGATTGAAGGAACCTGAACATAGTGAATTGGATATTAGATGATACATATAATAGACTCGAGCTCATCTCAGATTGAGGGTGGTCAACTGATTGATTTATTTGTGGTTTCTTTTTTCTTTTCCTGAATTGATGACAAATGGCATGGCCATCTATTTCTAGGTGTTACACAATACTGGATAATTCTGCCCATCAATCTTCAAAAAATCATCTAATTTTTTTGTTTCCACCGCTTTTTTGAACCTTGGTTTCCCATATTCTTTATTGGGAAAATAATAGTCTATGACTATTTAGGAAAAATAATTACTCGAAATAGCCCATATTTGTGAAATTACTCAAAATGGCTCAATTTGTACCCCCCTCTTTAAAAGTCTGTTGTATATTTGTACCCTCACTACAATTGAAAAAATGTTGTATATTGTTGTATACAATTGAATTTTCTTGGATATAAACACCTCTTATACATTATTATACACTCCATACATTATAATACACTTTTATACAAGGTTGATACATTGTCTACTCCAGATGTATAAAATTGTATATTGTTGTATAATGTTGTATATTGTGAAAAATTGTCTATGTGCTGTGTAATTTAAAAATATCGCTACGCAAATATAATTTATATGCTAGATTGTACATTATTGAAATTTCCCGTTCTTTATTCGAGCTTTCATTGTGTGGTATGAAACACTCTTGAATTAATAAGTAGAACTCGCACTAGTTAGTCAATTTCAAATTTTGGCCTGAAGAAGGTAGACACTTCAGACTATTACTATTTTGAATTTGAAAATATTGCTGAGACGTGTCTAAAATGCACCTGAATGTGCCTTTGAGTGTATGTGTATCTAGGGGTGGCAAATGGGTCATTTGGGCTAAAGTTGGACGGGTCAAGATGAACTGAAACTATAGATAGGCCAAAGGCCAACCCTGCCCAAAGATTGTTTGGGCTAAGATGAGTTGGGTCAAGATGGGCTAAATGAAGGGTCATAACCCAACCTGCCCAACTTAACCCACCTTTACAACATTTTGAGAAACTAAAAATATTGATATTCTTTTATTGTAAATATTTCTCGCTCATGGTTTTCTAAATAAACGGTGTTTTGAAAATCAAATTTAAATACTTTTAACTCAAACGTATGCTTTTACTCAAAATAATAAAGATACACTGTAAATATTTCCTTATAAGTTATCCCAACACATAAATTATATTCGAAATTATTTCGGAAATAAATTAAAAGAAAAATAAATGTTAATTGACGTAATGAATATTGAGTTTGTCAGATTCCTCTCTTTTCCCTTTTGTCTTATTTATATATTTTATGGTTGTCTTGTACATAACTAAGAGTGGCAAGCGTATGTCCGATATGAGTCAAAAATAAGTTAAACAAAAACGGATAACCATAGACCTTTAGGAAAAAAAAATTAAAACTTTAAAATAAAAAGGTTACTAGTAAAAAAATTTAAATAAGGAAATAAAAAAAATTCTTAAAAATTTTAAAAAATTACAAAAATAAATTTAAATAATAATTAAAAAAGAAGTTAATCATGTTTTGTAGATTTTATTCTTATGAATGGAGGACAATTGATAAGTCAATTTGAGCTCATTTGATGGGCCAGTTTGGGCTTATGATTTTTTATGGGTCAACTTGAGCTAGCCCAAATGAGGCCATCTTCAAAATCACTCTAGCTCAAACCCATTAAAATTTGAACGGGTTGAGCAGGTCAAATGGATTTGGGCTAGCTTTACCACCCCTAAGTGTATCTAAGCTTTGAATTCAAAGATCAAATTCAAATTTCAAACCCAAAGGTCTAAAGTTAACTTTGACAATTCAAAACTTCAAATCTTCAGGTTGAAGTTTTCAAACTTCCACCCACACCCGAAGGTCTCAAGTTATAAACTGGCCTAGTTGAACTTTAATAAATATTTTGTAAACTTCGACTATCTTTTATATAGCAATCCTCCAAGCAGCAATTTGCACACTTGGCCAAATTACAATATGCAGAAAGAGTAGCAAATCAAAATCCGGAAGCAGCTTTGTGCTGTTTTATGATTAGAGGCTGGTGTTTGTGGGCTGATTACTCAAGGAAAATCTCGATACTTTGTTTTCTGATAAAAACTTATCCGTATCGGGGGTTTACACCAAGCTAGGAGATGCATGTCATGTGTTCGTATGGACCTCTTATCACTTAACTATGAATAATTAATTCATATTCTCACTTCATTAAACCACTTAATCATGGTAAGTTAAATTAGTTTGGTGTAAACACTAGGTACAGATAAATATTTACTGTGAAGGCAAGTTGATATACCTTCCTTTTGCAAAATAATCAACTACCAACTTGGTGTATAATCATATTTTGACCCTTTTAAACTTGTATATTGAGTATTCATTGTCCCAGGGCGGTCACTGACCATGTAAAGATCAATTGTTTCTTCACATCAGCATAAGCACCATTCAACTGAAATACTGCAACCTTCCAGATCGGATTTGTGATATAGAAAACAAGGAAAATTTTAAGAATAAAAAGGAAACCTATTTCCACTAAAGTGTAAATTCTCAGGAAACTACTTTTAGATAATTAATATATTGGTACAAGAAACTCAGAAATTTACAACTAACTGGAAAACTATTACCTTACAACCAATAAATTCAAGAATAGAGGATTCCTTTACTATAAGACTTGAAGGCCTACTAGCTATTTTGAAAGAAGCCAGATACATTGTTAATTACCGCGAACAAGTTTTGTTTTCTGCATTTCTTACTTGTACTTTTCCATTATTCTTCTAGCTTCTTCTAGACTGTCGTCAACAGAACCGGTGCCTCCACCGCCTTTTGGACCATCGTCCTTGTTCAAGGCTATGAATCCAAAGTAAATGACTCCCATCATCGTCTATACGTTAATGAAGAAATATTTAGTCGTCAATGAGCAAAAGTTATTTAAAGATCTCTATTGGAAAGTTAAGAAGGGAAACAATGCTAAAAGCAGACATGGAGCGTTGACAATTTTTGTCCTTGTGATATCTGACTAAGCACATTTAACCTTCAATTACTTAAAATATGCGCTTTTGATCTTTTTGCATATGAATATTCACAAATTCTCAAAATTATTAATCGCTCCACCGTAAATTATCCATGTATTATGTTAAACATATATTGTTACTCTGTATTTGAGGATAATATATTTCTAAAAGTACACATTTTAATTAATTGAAGGCCAGTGTTTGAGTCGTATATCACAATGACCAAAATCAGAATTTACCTATAACTAAGGGACCAGAAGTATTATTCTCCCTTTATTATTTTATTTATTTTCTCTTTGTTAATCCCTCAGAGCTACTGATAAAGGTTCGAAACTCGGTAGTTAATGCCCCCCAACTCTTATAATACCAGAAGTTTTTATTGCTGCATTCCATAATTTTCACCCAAAAGGCGACTTATAAAACCAAATTAATAGCTAAGTTTTTCCAATCCATGCAGGAATGAAGCATTGGAAAACGTACCAACACAAACAAAGCTGTCGACAGGAATGATTTGAGTACAAAAAGAGCAAGGGCCGCTCCGACTACAGTCACGGCAATCCTGGCTATCGGTCTTGGAATGGCATCCTAACATCAATTACAACAACAACAAGTACACCTCAGTCCCAAATAAGTCCGGGATGACATCCTAACATCAAAACAGAAGGAGAAGAAAAAAAAAAAAAAAAAAAAAAAAAGAGAGAAAGAAAGAAAGAATAAGAAGTATATGCAATTATATAATGGATTAACATGTTCTTGTATCATACTCTCTCCATTCCAATTTATGTGGCACCGTTTGACTAGGCAGAAAATTCAAGAAAGAAAGAAAGACTTGAATTTGTGGTCCAAAACAAACCTTTAGACATTTATGTGACTATAAATCATTTCATTAAGGATAAAAGGGGAATTTTAAAGTATAGAAATGTGACATTCTTCTTGGAACAGACTATAATGGAAGGTGTGCCACATAGATTGGGATGGACGGAGTAATTGATATTGTGACTGACAAATTGATATAAAGATGACTTACAGGTACCATGTTGGTTCCAGCTTCAACTCCATCCTTTCCAACTCTCCATGCAGTTTGAAGAACTATTAAAATTTCAGCACATATTGAAGTAATCATTAGAGTCTAGACTATATATCAAGAAATAACACAAAGAAAAACGTACTGTTTTACACAGAGCTAACTGAAATATGTTCTTTTTCCTAACTAAAACTTTATATTTTACTCTCCCAAAACAGGACATAGAGGATGAAAAGTCTTGTTCTTTGAGTCCAAAAGTTAAGTTTTGAAGTTCGAAAGAATATGTCAAAATTCTTTCGCCATTGATTTGTCCCTCCTCAAGCATAAATAGTATTTGTCTTAATGCGGAAAGCAGCAACAACCATTATGGTCAAACTGCTTTTGAATAGAATGATGATTTTTACTGCCCAAGTACTAATAACTGGTGTTATCAACGGCGATAAGAGCAAAAAGGCTCTAAGGTCAGTTGGGGCTTTAAGCACAAAGCGCGAATAAAGCATGGGATTTAGAACTCTAAACTAATACTCCCTCCGTTTCAATTCATGTGAACCTACTTGGCTGGGTGTGGAGTTTAAGAGAGAAGAGATGACTTTTAAACTTGTGGTGTTAAATGAGTCACATATAAATGGTGGGTAAATTGTTTTCAAATATAGAAAGGGGTCATTCTTTTTGGCACGGACTAATAAGGAAATAGGTTCACATAAATTGAAACAGAGGGAGTATTCAGTGGAGCTGCATCGATGGCCTAGACACCGCGGCCATAAAGAATTAAAAAAGGAACTCTGAAGTCATCTTTTTAGTCGTCCAAGATTGGTAGCTAGAAAAAGATTACTAAACAACAGGTCTACACATTTATGATCACAAACTCGGTCTGATATAAAATTAAAATTATGTTCACTACCAAAACCTAATATCAAAGAAACTGAATTTTTTTTTACGATAAACTGAAATATCAATTGTTTAGTGTTGCCTATTCAGGATTACGCTCATTGGCAAGGAAGGTATGCCTTAGGGTTTTCATGAGGACACTGAAGCGTCCGCTAAGCGAGGTGAAGCACTCAACATGTTTTGCTCCTAGCTTCAGGGCTTAAGCGTGCATTTACAACACTGCTAGAGTAAAGCTAAAATCTTCCTCCCTGTACCACCGAGAAGTACTGGAAAAAAAGGTTGAAACTCCCAGTGGTTTCAAGACTGATTCAACTCCTTAGTTCCTACTTCTACTAGAACTATCAGATGATCCTCAAGTTGAAAAACTTAATCCCTGCATTGTCTTTTAACCCAAACAAGCTGTTCTCTGTAAGTCTTGCATTTTGGAACAACCCCTATAGTAGAAGCAAGCTGTAGCTCTAGCATCAATATTCCTAATCCTCGAGTCCCAAAAAGAAAGGCACTATTACTATTTGAGTCAATACATTTTTTCTAACTACTTCCTCAAGTTTTAAATGTTTAATTATGTGACTATACTACTTTTTGTTAAGTGTGTAAATTTTACTTCAAAAAATATTAAGAAATAGTGTTCTAATGCACTCTGAAATGTTCTGGGCAGGGAGTACGTGATCAATGCATATAAAATCCTGAAGTAATATTTAGTCAAGGTGTGTGCGAGCTGGCCTAAACAACACGGTTAGTGGAAGGAAATGTTAGTGGTGGAAGAACAAGTGGAGCGGAGAGCTAAAATGGGTTGGGGACATTGAGGTGGCATGCCACGTGGCGTCCACCTCATCAAAATATCAGTGTCACGTAAGAGCGTCCACCTTAAACAGCCCTAACGGAGGACGGGCACATTTGAACCACTTAGGTAACGACAACGGTATTTTTGTACGTATAGCAGAGGGGCAAAATTTAACCCTTTTCCCTATTTTTAGTTGTCCATGATTGGTAGCTAAAACAAGATCATTAGACAACAGGTCTTCACATTAATGATCACAATTCCCTCTAAAACAGAATTGAAATTGTGTTCACTAGTCACTACCAAAATCCAATAACGATTCTGGCGGAGCCAGGATTTTCTGTAAGGGGGTTCAAAAATATGAAGAAGTAAACATATGAAGAAGTCAAGGAGCCAAGGGTTCAATACCTACCATATATACATAAAAAAATAATTTTAACCTTCAATATACACTGTAATTTTCTACCGAGGAGTTCACTTGGCTCCGCCACATTCTGCCTATGTACAAAGTATATCTGGTCCCTAAGCCTGAAAAATACTCTAATGAACTATAAATACAACAAGAAACTAAGCCAATGTTCTCTAAAACAAGTAAAGATTGTACCTTTCAAGAAATTGGATTGAGCTGCAAAAATTAAGGGTGTTGCTTTAAACTTGTGGCTCCTTAGATTCTTGAATTGTGTGGTGGATAAAGCTGTTTGCTTTTTCAACTTTAGCAGTGAACTTGAAGAAAGAAATTGTGATGGTTTGAGAGCAAAAATTGTTTTTTGATTTCTTCTGTAACGTTTTGGTGATTGAAATGAAACAAAAAGTGTAGAATGAAATGCAACTGTGGAAGCCATAAATATATTTATGACTTACAGAAAGAAACCAAGAATTTTTATTTTAATTATTATGAGCAGAAATCAGATTATATATAGTGCCATTCTTTGTGAGGCTACAAAAATGACTCTGAATTTGAATTGGAATTAGATTGAAAGAGATGGAAAGGAGATATTGGGTTTTTTCTTGGGTTGGATTTGAGGAGTCCATTTTGGCTAAAAGCCCATCATGGGATGGGATTAGGCCCAGTTTTATGGAAGGGCCACTTTTCAAAATCTTGAGCAGATATTCTGCTTTTTGGGCTCTGTTGGGGCCTCCTCCTTTGAGAATAGGGGAATTTTCATAAGGGCAATTTGTAGGATCGTCCTTCACTGGGGTGGTCTTTAATTTTTGTTCCTCAAATAGGTGGTCTTTAACTTTTTCCCTTCGCTAAAAATTCTTTGGTTTATGGTTCGACCCCCCGCTCAGTAAAAAAATTACAAAAAAAAAAATCAAAAGGTAGAGTATGGATTCGCAAAACAGAGTTTTGAATTTGCATGGGTAGAATTTTGCTCTGCCTTGCGATTTTTTTTTACTGAGCTGGGGTTTGAACCCACAGTCTCGAGGTATTAGGCGAAGGGTAAAACTTAAAGACCACCAATTTGAAGGACAAAAATTAAAGACCACCCCAATTGAATGGAAAATTCGCGCGAAAAAATGTTTTCATAACTAGCACTATTTATGCCCTTAATAATAAATTATGGCGATATTCTTGAGTTTTTCAAAATATAGCAATAGTTTTTTTCATAACATATCGTATATACATACATACACTAGCGGACATACATACAGTGATATATGCATGCATACATATATATATTACCTGTCGTACTTACATACATACAGTAGCTGCCATACATACATATAGTAAAAAATGCGCAACAAAACAAAACAAAAATCTAGTTATATTTTGTGATTGCTGCTAATCGTGCTAGTTATAAGACAGCGCCTAACGGATGAGATCTTCTACCACACTTCTAAGTATGTGTTTACTAAGATCAAGCATTAAAGCCTATGATTCTGTGGAATGGCAATTCCTGGAACAAGTCCTCTACTGTTTGAATTTTCCTTCTAAATTTGTAAAGTGGATCATGATATGTGTGACCACTGTGTCCTACTCTGTCAATATAAGTGGTTATCCCACTCTTCCCTTCCCTGCAAAGAAAGGCTTAAGGCAAAGTGACCCTCTATCACCTTTCCTATTTGTTATTGTTATGGAGTATTTCTCCAGGAACCTCAAAAAACTAGGAAGGATCCCGAATTTCAATTTTCACTCCAAGTGTGAAAAGTTGAAAATTATCCAATTGAGTTTTGTTGATGACATGTTGCTGTTTAGCATAGGTGATATTTGGTCTGTGCAAATGTTGTACAAATGCTTCCAGGAATTCGCACTGGTATCAGGACTTCAGGCTAATATTGACAAGAGCTCCATATATTTTGGAGGGGTCCTAGATGCTAATCAACTGGCCATAATGGAGTCTCTTGGGTTTGTTAAAGGTGAGTTAACTTTCAGCTATCTAGGGGTTCCCCTTAGTTCAAAAAGATTGTCTATCAACCAATGTCAGCCCCTTCTAGAGAAAATAATGAGTAGAATTACTTCGTGGACTGCTAAATTCTTATCATATCCTGGTAGAGTCCAATTGATAAAGAGTATCCTGTTCTCTATTCAAGTGTTCTGGTCCTAGATTTTTATTCTTTCTTAAAAACTTATTAAAGTTGTGGAATCAGTTTTAGAAGATTTCTTTGGACTGGTACTACTTCAATGTCCAAGAAGTCTCTACTGGCCTGGGAAACATTGTGCCATGCAAGGGTTGCTGGTGGTTTAAACCTTCTTGATATACAGACCTGGAATAAAGCTGCCATCTGTAAGTTATTATGGAACGTTAGCCTAAAGAAAGACAGGTTGTGGGTTAGGTGGGTAAATGTCTATTATATAAAATCAGATAATATTTGGACAACTAAGTTTGCAAATGCATCATGGGTAGTTCAAAAAATTTTACAAGCTAGGAAACACCTGGTGGCTGCTGGTTATGATGATTTCTCCTTGCAACAGTTATAAAGATTCTCTATCAAACAGTTATATGTGAAGCTTATAGGGAATTTTACTAAAGTAAATTGGAGAAAACTGATCTCTAACAATTATGGATGCCCTATGCCCTAAATGGATTTTTATTCTACAAATGGCTATCTGGGGTAGGCTACTTACTAGAGATAGGATCACCCAACGGGGAATCACAGACTCAGTGTTGTGCCCTCTGTGTGGTTTAATGAATGAATGCCATGACCATTTGTTCTTCCTATATGAATTCTTTGGTGCTGTGTGGAATGCCCTAAAGGATTGCTAGGCTGGCTCAAAATTGGCAAGGAGAAGTGATGTGGGTTGTGCAGAATGCAAAGGGGAATAATGTGAAACTATTTAGAATAACATTGGCAAGCGCTGTCTACACAATTTGGCAAGAAAGAAACACTCGCATATTTCAAGCCAAACAGAGGAGTAGTGCTCAGGTGATTAAGGTAATCATACAAGAGGTGGTCTGCAGGGGATATATGAGGCCGAGACTTTGCAAAGAATTGGAGCAACTAAATTACTATCCTGTACTTTCCTAGGGGAATGCACTGAGCTGTAATGAAGATGTGTTGCTGAGTAGACTGTAGGTGAGAGATGTTCTAGGTGCCATTCACAGGCTATGGGGCTATGTCCATTCCTGTATTTTTTTTCACTTGTACTTAAACGTTCACTTGGCAACAAAATGTTTATTTACCAAAAAAAAAAAAAAGCATTAAGTATTTCGAGAATAACTTTAATAAATTAGGAATTTTTACTCATTGTAGCTCCTTTTAAGACCTAATTATTAATATTAACCACCCTTTTATTTAATTATATTTAGTAGGTAATTAACTTTTCTAAATTACAATTAGTAGCTATATCAGAAATAGCTACCCAAATACATATATCTTTCTCTATTCCTAATCACTACCCATTTCAGATTTTTCATTTCTCAAAACCCTAAAAAACTTTTTCTCTCCCCTTCTCTCATCTGCGCCGCCATAGATGACAGTGTGAAACAGATTTTTGGTGACGATCGTAAGTACGTGAGATGCGGCGGAGAAGATTGTTGTGGTGGCTATTGTAACAGCGTGAGAAGCGGCGGGAGAAGATAGCGTGGAATTGGAGGGGTTGGGGTTTTGATTGTGATGACGCTTACATGGACGGAGCAAATAGTGGAGATCGGAATCATCTAAATCTAGTGCTTCTCAGATCTGGAGGGAAAATCAGTGGATTGGCTAATGGGTGTTTTTTTTTTTTGATCTTCTTCATTGATTCAGGGAAGAAGGGCTCGAGTTGCTGCTACTTCTATTCTTAACGGACAACATGCCACCATAGATGACATCCTTTCCACAAGGAATTTAGAGATGAATGCAGTTCTTGGAAGGATGGCTTCCACTGCGCAAGAGTTGGCACGCTATCATTCAGGGGATGAAGATGGCTAATGGGTGGGTTGACGGTTGTGTCGTCGTCGATACTCAGATCTGGGCTGTGTGTATTTTTGTATTTTTTGAGTGTATTTGTTAAAAACCAAATAAAAATACATTCAACAAAAGCTACATCTCACAAACACACTATTTTTGAATGTATTTGTCTTGTATTTTTTAGTGTATTTGTTAAAAACCAAACACACTATTTTTTAATGTATTTGTCATATATTTGAATTTTTTTTGGTCTCGTATCTGAATGTATTTGTTGAAATCCATTCAAATACACGAAAATTTGAATGTATTTGGCTTCATATGTAGTTGGAATGTACACAATGTATTTGAAATTTTGTTTGAATCCATTCAAATACAGTGAATATATGAACACTGTTTTCAAATACACGGAAATTTGAATGTATTTGGCTTCAAATGTATTTTGAATGTACACAATGTATTTTGAAATACATAAAAAAAAATCACTAAAACACATAAAAAAAAAAACTGAAATACATTAAAGTAAAAAAAAAAAATCACTGAAATACATCAAATACAGCTAAATGTTAGCGACATATGGTAAATTAGAAAAGGTTGCTATGGGGAGTAAGTTGGACCTTTTAAGGTAGTTATTTGTGTAAGTTTGCCAATAAATTAATTAAACCATGTCTTGAACACCCGCCCTATTATACCAGGTTGGATGAGTCTTTTCCAGTCCGGGTCAAATATGGTACAGCCCAACTAAACTTCACAGAAAATTGATAAAATATGGGTGGGTAATTTCCTTTTCCTTGGCTTCCGTTAGAATAAAAGAAGTGGTTTCCCGCTTTGAACTTTTTCTGTTTCTTCTAGAGCTGTCAAAACGGGCTGGCCAGACCATTCGGGCTAGCCCACGCGAGCTTTGGAATTTGACGGGCCAGGCTGAGTTGGCCCACCATTTTGATGGGCCTTAAAACAAGAAGCCCAACCCATCAATAGTGGGCTTTTTGTCACGACCCGACTAAGGGGCCATGACGGACACTCGTAGTTGACTACCTCATTACGCTAGCCATCATACTCATCCTAGACACATATGCTCTCCAAGGTAATACATAAATATACATAAGCTCTTACGGCTACAAAAATGATATACATGAATATACACTGATGTATCCATAAGACAATCACTACCCACGCATCCGTATCTACGAGCCTCTACTAGAGTAATGAGACATAAGGATGGGTACCCCTCCGTGCCCAAATATATATATATATATATATATATATATATATATATATTATACACACAAAATATGTATCAAAAATGGCACCTCCGGAATAGTGGAGTGCTCCTGTAAATCTGCTGAGTAGCTCCTAGGAATCTGGGCCACCTCCCTGTCTACCTGGGGGCATGAACACAGCGTCCAAAATAAAGGACGTCAATACGAATAATGTACTGAGTATGTAAGACATGTACAATAATAACATGTCGAAGAGATAAGAGAATAGTAAGTAAGGAAACAACCTGCAACTGAATGTCACTTAAGACAGAATAGTGCATGCTAACTTACATCATAAACAACATCATGTCAAGTATGCATATATAAGCTGCCCGACCATATAGGTACGGTGTGATCATCAATATCCCGCGTCCAGGCCTCCCGCGTCCGGGGTAACCATCTCATGCCGCCCACTAGTGGTGTCTACCCATGCCATCTAGACATAGTGTATATGCCTCCCGCCTTAGCGGTGTCTGCCCGGCCATATAGGCGCGGTTTAATCTAATCATCGTATACTCATCATAAAGCATGCATTAGAACTCAAATACAAATTATAACTCTATTGGGGTGACGTAAGGTCGAGAACCCCTGATTCCATTATGATATAGTCATGATCATCCTGCCTCACCTTGAAGGAACTAGCATTATAAGGTAAGTCTAGCAAAAATGAATTACATCAAGGAATCATTAGCTTTATACGAATATTATATCATAAGCTTTGGAATCTCTAGACTTGGACTTATCATCCTCATTGTCATATTCATAACGCATCTCTTATCTTTATTTCGTGAGAAGCTCTTAATAATCATAGACTCATAGTTTCCGGAATATAGGAGAGTCATGGAAAGATAAAGGAAGTCATGTTGTAGGAATCATGCCTTAGAGAAGAAGGGACTAGCCTCACATACCTTTTCGTCTCTCCAACTTTATCAATTAAGTGCTTTCCTCCAATGTTCACGATTCTACATTCAAGAGAATTCGTACTAGAATTAGACAATCGGAAACATACTTAAGCTTAAGTTAAAACTAATGAAAATTGGGCAGCATCTCCTTTGTTTCTACAACTTTCTCCATACAATATAACAACTCCCAAACATCAACAACACACCCACAATATCATAATCGATAAACTTCATTAAGTTAGTCATTATTCAACACCACATTCATCCTCATATAATGCTTCTCCAATATTCTTAATATCATTTACAGTAAGATTATACTCATAACTACAATAAGATTATACTCATAACGTCTCAAGAATTATGATTCATGTCAAACTACTATTCAAGAATACTATTATTTCACAATTGAGTTCCATATTCTACTTTCTTCCATAATCTAAGTCTTTCAACCATTCAATATTCTTTATAACATGAAATTATTATAAAACTCACCTTTGCTTGTGTAGGAATGGGTTTTGGATGGAAATGTCTCACTTGGAGAAAACCCTAGCTTTAACTTCAAAGAGATTCTTGACTTCTAGCAACCCCAAAAAGCTCCCTTGCACTTGATTTCCTTGGATTGATGATGTTGATCTTTGATTTGCCTTGAATTTATGTAAGTGAAGGGTGTGGAATGTTCTAGAGGTTTAGAGAGAAGTGGAGAAGTTGGAAGAATGAGAAATTAGAAGTGGGAACACATTTATATACTTGGAAAATACTCAGCCCGTTGGGAGTTATACAGACCCTTATATGGTCCGTATAAGTGATCGTATTTCACCATCAGGTAAATCCCTTTTTCTGTTGGGTTATATGGACCCTTATACGGACCGTATAAAGTTATACGGACCGTATAAGTGTCGTATAACTTCACTTTTCTAAAATTATTTCCGTCATTTCGTTTGATCTTCAATCCTTATGGAACCTTCATAGCACTTGTTTAGCACTTCATTATCAACCTAAGGAGCATTATAACTTTTCCTCAAGACATTATTAAGTCAACATTAGCTCGGTACTTTGCAAACCCTTTTTCAAGCACGACTTATACTTTACATTCTTCAACGAACTTTCTTCTCTCGCCTCGCATGTCTTTGGAATCTTAATTAGAATCATTAAGTACCCCTTCTTACTTGTAGGGACATCACATACGTCTCACCCTGCGTTAGTCTATCCGCCACACGACGACATGAAATTTTTCGAGGTGTAACACTTTTTATGGTAATTAAGAAATATTTTTTGTCAGTCTCTAGTTGAGAGGTTCTTGCCACTTCTTGGGAAGGAGTTTGGGAGATTGTGGGAGTTAAGTGGTGACAAATAATCACAAGCAAGAGTCTGTAGGTTGAAATATTTTCATAGTTGTTTGGTTGCTCGGAAAGTGAAGAAGAAGAATTAAAACTCCATTTAAAATCGTTGAAGCTCGCTTAAGTTTGAGTTTGAAAATTGAAATTATTTCGAGCGGGTGTTCTTGGCAGTGGCGGAACCAGGATTTTCACTAAGGGGTTTCAAAATATGAAAATGTAAACACACGAAAAAGCAAAAGGGGGTTCAACGTCTACCATAGACATAAAAAAAAAAAAAATTAACCATGTATAAACAGTGTAATTTTCTGCAAAGGGGGTTTGAACTAAGTACATCTTAAGGAGTTTGAATCTCAATTTTGTGCCACTTTGGTGTAGTTTTGAGGTGATTTGAATTGAAATTTGAGTAAAATTTGAAATAGCAGATGAACATGGAATAAAATGAATGTGTATCCCTGTGAATTCCCTACACATGTATATTTGTGTAAACCTGTGTGTGACATATATGCGTCACAAAGAAATATTTCAACTCAATTTTAACTCCAAATGAGTCCAAAACACGTCCAATATTCCTCAAATTTTAACTCTCATTTTTATTATTAATTTGATCTAATAACTTAAAAAATAAAATACTTATTACATGTTATAATAAATTAAATTATACATATCATATAATTTTTTTCACATTACCAGTATATATATATATAACTTAAACCCATTTAAATTCATCAATATTCAGAAAGAAGAAATGAATGCTAACTTCACAACCACCAGCAACCTCATGATATATTGCCAAATGGGTTCACATGGCTCCCTCAGTCCTTAGATCCATTGCTGACCAAAAATCAGAGATACCAAAACTATATAAAAAATAAAAAATAAATAAAAGAAGTAAATAGTAGTGAATTTTTCACATTAATAACTAGAGGCCTTCTTAGATTGGACAAGATATTGATATCTTGATCTATAACGTCTAATACATGACTTATTAGATAAAGATGCATAAGAATTTATTCCACAAAAGAACGAATTTAAGTTATATGTTTCGGTAATATAAGAAAATTACACAATTAATTGTTTAACTTATTATAGCGAGTTATTAATCTACAAGTTTATAAGATTATCAATATTATCGAGTATACCTCTATTGCACTTGCAAGGAAAGAAGAGGGAATGCATTACGTTTTCACTTATTAACTTTTTCCAAAAAAAAAAAAAGTATATATATATATAATGATTGTGATATGAAAAACCGGTTTAACCAATAAACCTAACCAATAAAAACGCTATTGGTTTGTCGATATCAGGTTATTGGGTTATTGGTTCGGTTTCCTATTTTCAGTATTTAGTTAATGGTTAAGTCGATAACCTAATAAGCTTATATTAAAATTATCTTTTTATCCCTAATTATATATTAGTGGCTTTAAATTTAAATTTAAATTTTAAATTACAAATATTTTGGATCTTTGAAGTTGCTGTCTTGGTGTTGCTGCTGCTTACTATTTTCTTTTGCATTATATTTTATAGTTTTTGTCTTGTTGTTGGTGTTTTGTTTCTGAAGAAGTTGGGTAGGCCTTGTTTATGAACAAATGAACTGTGAACTAATATTTTTTTGTTTTTGAAAAACTGCTACAGTGCATTTATAGTTTTTGTCCTGTAATTTGTGTAGATTTTATGCATGAAGATAGTGTGTGTGTGTGTGTGTGTGTATATATATATGAACAAATGAAAACAAGAGAAAGCAAAAAAAATTAGCGAAACATTTTCTTATTGGTTAAACCGAAAACCAAACCGTCAAGGATAAAAGATCAATAAACCAAAAACAGATAAGATTATCTTATCGGTTTGATTTAGCGTATTTGCAAATCGAAAATCGATAAACTAAACCAATACATAAAACCGAATTGAACCTACCGATAAACACGCCTAGTGATATGTCTATTCCCTTACAGTCTATCGATAAGGCTTTTTTAATTTATTAAAATAATAAAAATAGGTCTCTACAAACATGCGTGATGCGCCGAGCTAAATAAATTGAATTTCCTTAATTGGAATAATATATTGTGCAACCTAGCAATAGAATCATTATTTTTGCATCTATAAAGTGGTTTAATTAAAACAATAAAAACATGCTTGTACAGGAACGAAGCTAAGTGGACACCAGGAATTCAATTGAATTCACCAGAATATTATACGGCATAAAAGCAAGAATTATTATTCTTGCAGATATATAGATTCTTGAATTAATCCACTTGACATGAGGAAAAATTCTGATCTAATGGCTAATGTAGGTTCAATGATTGTTTTAGGTCATAAATTCTGATCTAGTGGTTAATGTTGGGTTGTTTTAATAAGACACAGCAAATAATAAATATTGTATTTCTTCTCCTCTTTTTAAATTGTTTTATAGGGTTTGTTTTAATCAGCCTGTTACCAAGATAAATATTTATTTTAAACGGTCATAATTAGTGGTGAAATTAGACTTTAGACATAATGACTTCTAAATTGAGAAAGTAAGTTCTTAAATATATGTCTGTTCTATTAATTATACTTATTTTCGTATATATATAAGATCATCTTTGAATTTATTTGCAGCTATAACATTTGTCTCATGATAATTAATTTTCATAAATATATAATAAAAGTGCACATTAATGACAAGCAATATACATGCTACGAGGCATAATTAAGTGCAGCCGCCTCTATATATGATTAATCCGAGGCTACCAAATGGAGACAGCATTACTATTGCAATGGTAAACCCGGTTGTTACGCCCTGATTATAAATAAATAAAGTCTACATTATCAAAAAAAAAAAAAAAAAAAAAAAAAAGATATCTTTGAACAAAGAGAGCAATTTATGTGACTCATATATATGCCCTAGGTTTTCGAAAGGGACACACAGACACACACGCATAATATACATAATTTCACATTGTCAAAGTAATTTAATTAGTTATAACTAATTATTTATGTATTTATAGGTTAGTAAATTATAATTAATATAGACCGCTGTTAATATGCAGACGTTAAAATATTTTGAGCATGAGTTCGTTCGCTCTGTGAGCAGAGCGGTATATCGAAAAAAATGGTTATCTTACTTAAGCAATTCTTATTGTTTCAATCCTAACAGGAAAGGGAGAGAAACATATACTCAATTTAAAGTCAGTAAATAGAATTCCATAGTTGATCTCATAGACGCGTTATATAATTCTATTTTGTTTTTTACTATAACTATATGTAGGCCAAACCTGCTAAATTTAGAACATACTACTTGGTCACTCAATTAATATTGTTGGCTATATCAACCAAATATATGCAATATTACTGTTTAACGTGTAGTCATTTATCAAGCTCATCTATATCACTTGCTATCATAAAAAAATACTAGAGTTGGAAGTATTTTTAGCATCAGAATGGGGGTCACAGTAGTTAAGTAATGAGCAAGTTGATCTTACCTACGTAAATTAAATGCATTGTTTTCGCCCATACATTCCCAGCTAGCTTGTAAGTAAATGAATGAAAGCTAGCAGAGGTTCAAAAAAATAAAAATAAAAAGTAGTAGTAGTAGACTAGTAGTAAATAATTTGGGTTTTGTTTACAATGATGAAGGTTATTTTCTAGATTTTTTTTTTTTTTTGGGAAATGACTTATTTGTTGGAAAACAAATTGCTGGAAAAATTATTTCGTTGTTTGGTTAATGTAAAGTGAAAAATATTTTCAAGATTGATAATATATAGTATTAGGAAGGGGAGTCATGGAACAACGATACTTACGAGCCGCGGAGTCTGCTACTAATGCTTGCATTAGGGTATATAGGGTACGTACCTACACAATACTCCCTCAGTTGCGGTCCATCCCCGGATGCTTTGACGATACTACATTGGGAATAGCCGGGATAGCTCGGTTCATAGAGCAGAGGACTCGTGAACGTGGGATGGCTGCTGAGTTTTTCCTTGAAAACTACGTTTGTTCAGTTTCGATAATTCAAATTTATTATTTGTCAAGTAAAGATGAGAAGCACTTCATGCATCGAACTGCCCTTTTTATTGATAATACTATTAGCAAACAAGATTGTTTTTCAATGAACTATTTGAGTATTATATATTGATAATAATGTCTGAGTGTCGGTTAGAGTAGTGAGATCGTCATGAACAAAAATAACTTCCGCCCAAAAGTGAGAAAAATCATTTTCCCCTCTTTTTGATGAAAATATTTTATCCAAAAAAATATTTTTTGATCACCAAACACTAGACTGTAACTTATTTTCCGAAAAATATTTCCATTCTTTTGTTCGAAGAACCATTTTAATCAGGACCCATGCATGATATTATATATTGCATTATTACAGCATTAAATCCCATTTAATGTTTTCATGCTTTCTTCACCAAGACACAAATATATTTCTACTTATAAAAGGATACTCAAGGAAACACACTCAAGTACCAAAATAGGAAAAAGCAAAAGAAAAGAGTAGTTAAAAAAAGAGTGTTTTTTTTTTTGTTAGAGGAACTAGTTATACAAAAGAGATGGCTACTAAGATGTCTATGGTTTTCACTTTTCTTGGTTTATTAGCAATTATTTGTACCACAACAGCTAGAGAAATGCCTAGTGACAAAGGTCTTGCTGATCAGAAGAATTTTGTGGGGGTTGGTGGTGTTGGAGGATTTAGTGGTGTTGGAAGCAATGGGCTGCCTATTGGTGGAGTTGGAGGTGGGGTAGGTGGTGGTGCTGACCTGGGTGGTGGACTTGGTGGTGCAGTGGGGGGTGTTGGTGGAATTGGTGGGGTAGGAGGACTTGGTGGGGCAGCGGGACTTGGTGGACTAGGGGGTGGAGCTGGTGGACTAGGTGGGTTGGGGGGTGGTGATGGTGGACTTGGCGGACTAGGGGGTGGTGCTGGTGGACTAGGTGGGTTGGGTGGTGGTGATGGTGGACTTGGTGGATTAGGGGGTGGTGTTGGTGGACTTGGGGGTGCAGGGGGGTTGGGGGATGTAGGTGGGTTGGGTGGTGCAGGGGGGTTGGGTGGTGGTTGTGGACCTTGTAGTGGGGCTGGAAGTCTTCCATGACCATGAGAGGATATTTGATAATTAGGTCAAGTGAAGTGATATTGTTAAGTCAAGTGATATTTTTCATGCAAGTTTGGATATCAAAGTTTGTTAAGAGTGTAATTTTGTTGTTGTTTTTATTTATTTTGTTGTAATTTTGGTTTGAGTTTGTGTGAACGTTTTGCATTGTATTGATTATTTTTTCGGATTTTTCTAATGTTGATTAATGTCGTCTTATAAGTATGAGGTGTTGAATATTACTTCTTCTCCGTGCCTGTTTCACATACGTTATGCACAACATTTACCTTTTGCTAGCTATCTTATTTTTCATTGGACAGTTAGAACTTTGAGTGAATGTATTTTAAGCTCATTCATGGTTTTTGCCTCGAGTTATATATAACTTACATTAAAGATTCGAAATTTGGCGAATTACTTATTACCATTCAACCAGTTTAAATATAATTCATGAAGTGTGCTTTAATTCGTGCTATTACAACAAAACCCAAGCCCCTGGAGAAATAATTACACTGATACTGTTTTGGGATAGAATTTAGAAAGACTTTCTTGGCCATTACACAATATTCAAAGTGCCAACCCCTCAAATCTTTAGCAGGCAGAGAATAAGGGCATGGGAGTTTTAGTTTTACCTAACACCAGGAATTTGTAACCTTTCAACATGAATGAATATCAATAAAAAAGAAGTTGAAAATGGCGTTAGCAGTATCATTAACTTCTTTCATAATTCTACAAGAAAATGCTATAATGTAATAGTGAAGCCATAATTTTTATGGAGATTCAAAATATAAAAAATAAAAAATAAACTCATAAAGAAACTAAAGAAATTTAATATTATAACTATATATAAGAGGGAATGTGAGTTTTTAGTATTTCTCAGGGGACTATTTTTTCATTTTCATCCTTTACATCTCACAATGAAGAAGTGACATGTGTTGAGTTGTACCAACTTTTAGTTCTTGGGTTTTCAAATCACATGTGTTGAGTTGTACCAACTTTTAGTTCTTGGGTTTTAAATTTACTTTTATTTTGATAAGTGAATTTTACATAACAAAAAATTATACTAAATAAATACTATTTAATTAAGTGTAATTTAGTTAAAATACTTATTTACTTTTTAGAAGTGAGTTCATTTCTTAAGAGATGTGTTAAAAATATTAAATTATTTATGCGGTAGAAAAATAATTGAATTAGGTGTCTTTAAAATCTACTCATGTATTGATTTTCCATCTCAATCTTAAAACGTGATTGAAGTATCTAAGAACCCAATATTAGATGATCAAGAAATTAAGTATTTAATTTTATTGTAGATCTCCAAGATTCATGATCTCAATATTAAGAAAATAATCATAATAATTAACTTGGATCATCGTTCATGGTCCTCACATATGCTCTATCCCACGCTTGATTTTATTGCCTTCTCTCTCTCTCTCTCTCTCTCTCTCTCTCTCTCTCTAATGATATACTACAATACCAATACTTCTAGAGAAAATTTTGAAATTAATTAGTATTTGTTAATAACTGTATCCTGAATCTTAATTCGTGGAGAGGGGATTGACCAACAACATATAAAGAAATTAATGTCACATATCATAATCGATGTCAGAAAACTTAAAACTGTCGCATGTTTAGGCATGTCAATTAAAGTGTTCCCAACACCGAATTAATTAAGAATTGAGATCGAGACATTGATACAATATTATAAAAAATAATCTTGAGTCTAACTCAATCACAAATTTAAAAATAGTTCATGCAGTAAGGATTGTCCAAGATCGTAAATGAAACCAACTCAACATCCCACAAGTAATTGAGGATGACTTAAACTTCCATGAAAACCTTTTCATGTAATTATTGTTCCACAAATTAATTTGGAAAAGAATAATTTTCGACAAACAAAATCAAGATCAAAACTAAACGAGCTGATTGGGTAGATATAGTGAATTGGCATGGAACTGACCAAATAAAAGGGGCAAAATTATATGAAGGTGTTCAGAGTACGAGGATCAATCCGCTTACTTTTGACCATGAATTTTAGTATAAATTCTTTAAGTAATTTAAAATAAAATTTACATATTCTAAATCTACACAAAAAACACTACAAGTCCATGTAACTAATGTTTCAAAATATTTTTTAAAAATTATAATAAAAGGACACCCGAAATAGTAACACCTTCATATAAATTGAAACGAAGAGAGTGTTATTTTTCTATCTTGATGAGTTTGGGCCCGGGCTTAACATGGACCTCATATAACTAGTCTACCAGATATACATAAAAAAAATTATGTTAACCTTATACATACAATATAATTTTCTGGCGAAGGAAGCTCGGATTCTCCGGTTCTCTTGATTAGAGAAAACCATTGAAGATGACAGGGAAAAGAGGGAGTTGAAGCTTAAAACAATACCATGCCTCGTTAAAAATGCTTTGAGACTTTGAGAATAGCAAATCAAACATTCAAACACTTCACTCGTTAATCAACCTGATATATGCTAATTCCTTTATGCCTATTGCTCTTAATCACAACTCTCAACATGTGGTAATTTTGAATTAAGCCTTCTAATTTTCATGGGAAAATACAAGAATGACGCAAACTAATACTGACGGAAATCCTAAGCTTTCCCAACATTATGGTGTCATGATTTTTTTTATATTTTTAAATTGGGGCAGCGGATTACAAGGTGGGGAATCGAACCCTCAACAACAAGGTAAAAATTCAGGTAGCCAACCAACTGAGTTACTAAGATTCTCCATATGATTTTAGTTCCGCTTTTAAATTTTGTACTTATTAAAAGTAGGATTCCTAATAGACTTTAGTTTCTCACCTATGGTTAATTTAACTATATTGGGTGTTAACGCCTGATGCGGGCAAGTTATTAGCGAGTTTTGCCGTGCTCACAAATTCATTAGAAAACTTAAGATTATCCCCGTCGTTTTGTAAAATAATTTGGGATTTCCTAAATGAAAATAACTACGGAGTGCTTTGTTTCTCCATATCAACCTAGGAAACAATTTAGTTTACTTAAACGCCAAGCATCACCACCTTTATAAATATCCTTCACGGCTCCTCAGAATTATGCATAACAAAACTTACTCGCTCTCTTTTGCCTATGATTCTCCAATCAATTTTGCTCTTCTCCATCTTGTTTGAGCTTTTTGTTTCGTCTCTACTTTAATGGCTTTCCATTGCAGTAGCCATCGTTTGTTGATCTTGGCATTACTCTGCTCTTGTCTTCTTGTTGTTCCTTATTTCTCTCTGGCGAAAAAAGATGTACTACTTGGTCCGTTTAATTCCATATATAATTTGGAAGATAGGCGACTATTCATCTTCATCAGCTTGTATTGGGTAAAAGATGACACTAGGCGAGTTGGAGTATCCAGAGACCACAACGACTCGGGGATATATTGCAGTTGTTTCCCATTTCTGTCAAATCCTATTAAATTCACCCACTTCAATCAGAGTGCCATAACACACGTGGGCATGGTGACACCCGCACAGTCTTGTCATCATGACTCATAGGGTAGGATAGCCTGGTTCGAGTCTATATAAACAAAAGGTTGTGGAAGAAAGTTGAGGAGAGGGGAAGATCTGAGACTTCCCCCACCACATTGTAATACTAACGCAAGAGTATTAACATGGAGATTCATGGGAGTTGATCCGGGGACACTCTCGAGGTCATCTTCTGCCCCACACAAATTCTTGTAAACATATACTATTATAAACACCAATCTATTCTTAAGAGAACGGGGCATATATACGGAATCATTACTTTCAGATCATTTTTATCTATTTTGATCATATTATATTATTTCTGTTGTTCAATAAACTATATCACGATCTAAACTTCTCCGGACCGGGCTCGTAAAAGGTGTTCTTAGGGTTAGATACGTCTCACTTGTCTTCAAACTCTTAGAAAACAGATCTCTAACTGATTTTTTGGTTAAACCCGATTTCACCGAAAACAGTTTGGCGCCGTATATGGGGATAGACAATTGTAGTGTCGTCCTGACCTAAAGCAGAAAACCATAAAAGACTCACTTGGGTCTGGAGTCGTTCTGTTAAAAATAAAAAAGAAGAGAGAATACGCCTGATCATGCCTGAAACAACTAGCAGCACGTCAGGAAGCAGTGTCCTAACAGGGACGAAGGACCCACAAAGCTCGCAGATGAGGAACTAGCAGAACGTTGTTAGGGAAATCAACCCGGAGTTGGAGGTGCAGGAAGAAAGCTAGGGAAGGAGATAACGCCACCCCTGGAGGAAACCCATAACGAAGCCTCGACTAAGAAAGACCATCTTGACCAGTCGGTAGAAAGCTGGGAGATGCCTTCCCGAGGATGTTATTCCTGAAAAAGGAAAAGGCGCCCTCACCCGAGGGTGGAAGGAATGTACAAAACGCAAGATCACTCATTGGAGGTAACTCTAGCAGCAGTTCTGGAATCAAACAGCGCCATGATGAAACTCATGGAAAAGCTCATGAATCACATGGCTAGGGGGGACACCGGTTGAATTCCCTACGGATAACCCGGAGGTTATCAAGGCACCTGGGACTCCCGAGGTGGACACGGAAAAAATGGAGCTGGAACCAGTCAAACAGAGTGCACATATTCTTGTAAACATATACTATTATAAACACCAATCTATTCTTAAGAGAACGGGGCATATATACGGAATCATTACTTTCAGATCATTTTTATCTATTTTGATCATATTATATTATTTCTATTGTTCAATAAACTATATCACGATCTAAACTTCTCCGGACCGGGCTCGTACAAGGAGTTCTCAGGGTTAGATACGTCTCACTTGTCTTCAAACTCTTAGAAAACAGATCTCTAACTGATTTTTTGGTTAAACCCGATTTCACCGAAAAATAGTTTGGCGCCGTATATGGGGATAGACAATTGTAGTGTCGTCCTGACCTAAAGCAGAAAACCTTAAAAGACTCACTTGGGTCTGGAGTCGTTCTGTTAAAAAGAAAAAAGAAGAGAGAACACGCCTGATCATGCCTGAAACAGCTAGCAGCACGTCAGGAAGCAGTGTCCTAACAGGGACGAAGGACCCACAAGGCTCGCAGATGAGGAACTAGCAGAACGTTGTTAGGGAAATCAACCCGGAGTTGGAGGTGCAGGAAGAAAGCTAGGTGTTATGTCCCGTATTTTTATACATTGGGACAACCCGAATTAATTATGATAATTTAGGGCCAAGACTATTCCGGGATTTGAAGTCGGGACTTTTGACCATTTTATTTTATTTTGAGACATAAGTTGTATATGAAATTGTTGGCATTGAACACTTAGGGAAAAATTTGGACCACAATTCATAAATTTGGAATTAAAAATCTTGCACAAAAAAGGGCCTTAGCCGTGTGGTCTTGAAATGGTCCCACACATTGTTGTGGCCAATTTTAATTGGTCCAACACATGTGTGGGCCAAAGACACGTGGACAAATATTGTGGTGACTTAAAAATATGAATACTAAGTCATCTTTCTTTCATTCCACACTTCAACACTTAGAAAATATCAAGACTTTGGAGAGCAATACTCCCTCCAACTCTCGGCTAGGACCATGGAAAATCACGATTATTTCTAGCCTCTCCAAAATTATTTCTTTGGTATAAACCCACTATTTTGAGGTCTCTAAGTAGCGTGGAAGCATTGTTGGAGCGATCAAGTCATTCGTTTAAGAGATCGCAAACCCTAACCCAATGTGGAATTGAAGAAAAAAGGTAAGTTTTGATCTTGTTTTATGTGTTGTGAACATTTTATTCATGTTGTAGTATGTTAATATGGATGAAAATCATGAAATATGGCATGTGGAAGTTAAGCCGTGTATGGTAGGAGTGGGCGTGTAAATGGGTGTTGTGTAATTGAGTTGATAAATTAATTCTTGTAGCATGTTTGATTGTTGTAGAGTGGAGAAGAGAATAAAAAATCATCGATATATGTATATGTGTGTAGTGTGGCCGTATATAGCCCCCAATGTATGTTGAAGATCGCATTAATATCGCTTAGCGTTTTAGTTGTCGTCGTTATGAATTCTAGTTTGGAATTGAGTGTTTGATGACTCAAGAATGATGTTGTAATTGTATGGGCTGATTTGAGGCTTATTGTGTGTTTTATGAAATGTGTATATTTATGAGAATTATATCGTTATATTGTATATTGTTGATACAAATCATGAATTGAAATTGAGAAGTGTGGCATAGGGGCTGCTCTCGGTTTTGGGGACTGTTTTCGGCCAAAGTGGGAAAAATTATTGGGTCGTTGGAAATGTTATGTGAATTGTTTAGAATGTCTTTGAATATTGTTGGTAGAGATTCGGGTTGATAATTGAATGTATGAGCGATAATGTGGCTTGAATGTAAGCCGTCGAGTTAATTATTATGAATGTTGTTGAATGATGAAAAAGAGAGTATTAATGTAATATTGTCTTTCGGATTGGTTATTGGAGTTGCTAGGTTGGTTATTGTTGTTGTTGTTGTTGATTTTGGACGAGTTAAATTCTCGGGTTGACCTATTTACAGGGGAAATGCTGCCGAATTTTCTGTAGAATTTAGAGTTAGTTTGGAATAAATTGCTTAAGTGCCTACGTTTAATATTGGATATTCGTTGGCATATTTGTAGGCCTTGGGGATCCCGAGGCGTAGATTGGGATTAACTTTAGATTGGCTAACTTGGAGTGCGTACGAGGTATGTAAAGCCCAATCCTTCTTTCTTTTGGCATGCCTTAGTTTTCAATAGGCTAGATTATAAGCCTTGAGGAAAATTCTAAGATTCGAAATCCGAGCATGTTATGATCCTTATACATTCCTTGGCACTCTTATGTATGATTTGATGAAATATAAACCATTATGTCTTTGAAATAATCGCTTTCCGAACTTTGCATAGAAAGGTTTCACTTTAAAGAATTTCGTAATTTTTGAATGCCATATCTTTTGCATAAAGGCTTGGATTGCTCTAAGATTCTTATAGGAGCTTGCATGATGTATAATGAGTATGTTTTCCATAGACGGGCCCGACTCGGGTCAATACCCGTCCGTGGGTCCCGCGACTTTCCTTTATGTAATTCGGGAACTTTTGAAAGAATTCGTTATGACTATTATTTCGATTTTCAAGTATGATCATTTTACTTATGTTTGAGTTCATGATAATGATTTGATGCATATGACTACTCACGACTCTACTCGTGCGTTTTGTTACATCTTTCGCCGAGCCGGTTCTGTTGTCGTGCGCACTTTGATATACTCCGGAGTTATGCTATGTTTATGATTCATCGAGCCACTCGTTAGAGGGCCATGTTCCACTTATATTTGGTGTTATGCTGTGTTATGATAGGTGACGGGGATATGGAGATTTGAAACTTTCCGGTGTTATGCTGTGTTATGGCGACATCGACGGGCGGGCGACCATATTCTTCTGTACCCTATGCATGACATATATATTTCTAAATTACATATTTTGATGTGTTGGATTTGTACTTATTTTCTGTACCTTTACTCCGTTTATGCCTCAGATTGTTTTCTGTATTTTCTGCTTTGCCTACTCAGTACATATTTCGTACTGACCCCCCTTTCTTCGGGGGGCTGCGTTTCATGCCCGCAGGTACAGGCGCACAGTTTGGTGATCCATCAGTTTAGGACACCCCTTTTGCTGTTTGGAGTGCTCTTCTCATTTCAGAGCATATATTTTGGTATATATTCGTTCGCTGTGTATGTATATATTTGTTCAGGGGTACGGCGGGGCCCTATCCCGCCATATGTTTCGGTTGGTCTGTTTAGAGGTCTGTAGACGTATTTGTGGGTATGTGCCTACTTCTCTTCAGATGTGTTTGTATGACCCGATTCGCTATGGCAGCCTTGTCGGCGTGCACTCGTATATGTTTTGGGGTCGTTGTGCCATTTGATAGCCTTGTCGGCTTTTGATATATATATATATATATATATATATATATATATATATATACGTATATGGTTGTGTTGAAATGTGTTTGCAACAGTTTGATATAATTTGAGTCGTATGAGCTATCTGTATGTGATTCGATATGGATAGGTACGTTTGGGTGCTCAACTCGGGTACTAGTCACGGCCTACGGGGTTGGGTCGTGACACTAGGGAAGGAGATAACGCCACCCCTGGAGGAAACCCATAACGAAGCCTCGACTAAGAAAGACCATCTTGACCAGTCGGTAGAAAGCTGGGAGAGGCCTTCCCGAGGATGTTATTCCTGAAAAAGGAAAAGGCACCCTCACCCGAGGGTGGAAGGAATGTACAAAACGCAAGATCACTCATTGGAGGTAACTCTAGCAGCAGTTCTGGAATCAAACAGCGCCATGATGAAACTCATGGAAAAGATCATGAATCACATGGTTGGGGGGGGGGGGGGGGGGGGGGGGGGGGGGGGGACACCGGTTAAATTCCCTACGGATAACCCGGAGGTTATCAAGGCACCTGGGACTCCCGAGGTGGACACGGAAAAAATGGAGCCGGAACCAGTCAAACAGAGTGCAGACTTGACAAGGATCGCCAAATTAGAAAAAGAGCTCCATGACCGGATGAGCCAAATAACTAGGGCTCCCCCTGTCCTAAAAAGGGCGGGAGGGAGGAAATATGGAAAGGTTCCATAAAAACCAAGTGCGACTCCCGTACTCATCCCCAAGAAATTCAAAATGCCGGATATTTTTAAATACGATGGAACCACCGATCTGGAAGAGCACATAACGATCTTTGAAGCGGTCATCACTGGATACAACCTTAAGCAACACTAGATTGAATCAGTCATGCTAAAAAAATCCCAACACACGTTCGTCTGGGGAGCATGTTCTTGGTACAATCTCTTGCCAAAAAAATTTATTGACTCTTTTTGTTGTTGTTACAGATACGTTCGTGAAAGCTTATGTCGGGGGTCAGAGAGTCAAGATGCACAAAGAAGACATCTTTACTATAAAGCAAGGAACGATGAGATGCCCTGCCACTACATGGAAAAGTTCTAACAGGAAAAAATGTTGTTGCCCGCCCTATCAGAAGATTGGGTTTCCGCGGCGTTCACGGATGGATTGGGCATCAATGGTTCAGAAGCATCAAGAAAACCAAAGGAAAGCAGGTGAGAATTCTTAATTAATCGGTCAGAACACACGAGAGAAAGAGGCCGACTCCGCACGAACAACGAACGCTTCCAAAGCACGACTAACTTGATTTTCAAATGAAAGGTCATCATAACGATGACCCGAGATCCTCATGACAAGAAAACTTTTCTCTTCAAAAAAAAAAAAACTACCTCAAGGACCGCGTTACGTTCAAGGTTGCGAAGAGAGAAGCGTCGATGATCCACATACCGACGCACCAGTAATAACCCCTCAAATTTCTAATTTCTAATTTCCAACATTAATGGTGTACTTTTCAATTCATGTAGTGCTGCAATGCGGCACAATTCTGAACTCTTAAAGATATATAGAGCAGGTTGTTCCAGTAGCTAAAATCCTGATCGGGTATAGCCTATAAGACCGTTCGAGGGTAGATTGAGCTGACTACCCAGGGGAATTGAGACCAACCCCAAGAATAACTGGGCTATCGAAGAAATGCCTGATATTCTCCACAAAACTGGGGAGGTACAACGGTTATAGGTCCATGTCAAGGTCATTTGAACGTTACCCCCGGATGAACCCCAAAATTTCTATAAGTCTCAGAAAACCTAAAGAAGTACCCCTCAAAATCCACCGTCGTTCGATAGGCCGAAAAACCCTAGTCAACTTATCTGTTCATTTCGGAGGTCTCGGTAAGTGTTGAGTCGAAGCATCAAGAAAAAGGCGTACAAATCTGCTTGTCTTGCTAAAAGGCCTCATCCAAGGCCAAGACGTGATACCAACGAATCAAGAAGATGGCCCTGGCTCTAACGACTCGAAGACTAAGACCATATTCCCGGTAATAACCTAATCTGTGCGATGGTGACGTTTTCTTCATAGATCACCCAGCACGAACCCGGGACCCTTGCGGGGGCAAGCTTGATGCTAGCTGGGAAGGTCCGTGTTAGGTTATAGAAACCGCTGAAGAGTGATCTTGTCGGTTCAGGAACGAATTCAGAAGAAAATTAAAGAGCGACTGGAACGCCAATCACCTGGAAAAATTCTATCTTAGAAAGCGTGTTCCCACCCGAGGTATGTCTCTAAGCTTCGGTACTCTTCATCTTTGGTTAACTTGATTTTTCTACTATATAGGGACTAGTCTCAAGGTCGAGATCGCATCGTCATCCGAAGGGACAGATAGATATATACGTTGCGACCTTTCCTGGCAAGGTGGTTTACAGGGCCACAATTCAAGAGCTTACTAACTCGTACCCCGGCACTTGCATCTTCGAGATTTCGCACACTACACCCTAATATCGGAGGGAGGGGGGAGGACGACCCCAAGTGTCCAAGACATGAGGTCTCCTAGAGGAAGAGTCCAAATAGACTGGGACTGCTGGAAATCGCTGCACCTGCCCAGTCCCCATTTTGCTGTCATTTTTGTGAAAACCCCGGGAGGGAATTATGTACCAATAGGATGAGTCATCCCTCGTAATCTCATAAACGAAATAAGAATCTCCACTTAGTTTTGATTATTATTAACAAAGCCTTCCTTGCTTAAATTTATGAAAATGTTTGAGGTAAAACTAGACTCGGAAGCCACACGGCTCGGCAAACCGCTTTTAACACACGAAACGACCATAGAGCTTCCGAACGTGCAGGTTTCATGAACCTTTGTGTCATTAAATGGGGTTGAGACGTCCTCCCTATCAGCACCGAAATTGAGGGCCCTCCTTCATTGCGATATGAGCTAAAGAAATTCCAAATATGTTAAGTTAGAGGTAACAGAAAACCAATTTGGATTCATGCCGGGACACTCGACTACAGAAGCCATTCATATTGTAAGGAGATTGGTGTAGCAGCATAGGAAGCGGAAGAGGGACTTGCATATGGTATTCATCGACCTAGAAAAGGCTTACGACAAAGTGCCAATAGAGGTCCTATAGAGATGCTTGGAGACTAACGGTATACATGTTGTGTATATTAAAGCGATAAAGGACATGTATGATGGATCCAATACCAGGGTAAGGACAGTAGGAGGAGACTCGGAGCACTTCCATGTTCTGATAGGGTTGCACCAGGGATCAGCTCTTAGCCCGTTTTTATTTGCCTTCGTGATGGATGGATTGACGAGACAAATACAAGGTGGGGTGCCTTGGTGTATGTTGTTCGCGGATGACATAGTCTTGATTAATGAGACTCGTAGCGAAGTTAACGCTAAGTTGGAGGGTTGGAGACAGACATTGAAGTCTAAAGTATTTAAGTTAAGTAGGACCAATACAGAGTACTTGGAGTGCAAGTTCAGTGGTGTACCATATGAGGCTGACGAGGAAGTGAGGCTTGGTACCTAGGCCATCCTGAAGAAAGGAAATTTTAAGTATCTTGGGTCTATTATTCAGCGAGATGGGGAGATCGACGATGATGTTTCACATCGTATTGGTGCAGTGTGGATGAAATGGAGGCTCACTTTTGGAGTGCTGTGTGACAAGAAAGTGCCACCAAAACTTAAAGGCAAGTTTTACAAAGTGGTGGTTAGACCGACTTTGTTGTACTAGGCGGAGTGTTGGCCAGTCAAGAACTCTCACGTTCAGAAGATGAAAGTCGCGGAAATGCGAATGTTGTGGTGAATGTACGGGCACACTAGAAAGGATAGGATTAGGAATGAAGATATCCGGGGCACGGTTGGAATGTCATCGGTGGAGGACAAGATGCGGGAAGCGAGGCTGAGATGGTTTAGACATGTAAAGAGGAGAGACCCAGATGCCCCAGTACAGAAGTGTGAGAGGTTGGCTGGACGGTTTTAGGAGATGTAGAGGTAGGCCAAAGAAATATTAGGGAGAGGTGATTAGACAGGACATGATGCAGTTTTAACTTACCGAGAACATGATCTTAGATAGGAGGTTATGGAGGACTCAGATTAGGATAGAAGGCTAGGATGTAATCTCGCTTATCTCTTTCGTCCTAGTAGTTGTAGTTTGCTCATTCCTTTATTGCCATCTGATTCCTGTTTATATTGTTGGGTCTTGTACTTCGAGTATCCTATGTATATATGGTAGCTACAGTTTATCATGACTCTCTCGCTTTTGTTGCTTCTCGTTTTCATATTGTTTTGTTATGCTTGTCCTTATTTGACCGTTTGTCTTATTCTCTCTTGAGCCGAGGGTCTTTTGGAAACAGCCTCCTCACCTTTCAAGGTGGGATAAGGTCTGCGTACACTCTACCCTCCCCAGACCCCACATTGTGGGAATCTACTGGTATGTTGTTGTTGTTGTTGTTTGATGTGGCGTGATTTTACACCACAATCGATGCTTTTTAACTATAAGTTTTACTTGTTTTTAAGCAAGTCTATGTCATTTTACGTAGTTTTTGTCATGTTTCAGGTAATACGATGTCCCTAGAGCCTAAGTGTGGAAAACAAGCAAAAACGTTGCAAAACTGGAAATAACTGGAAGTTCTGGAAAATACCGTGGAAAAATGCTCTACGCGATCGCGCTGAGTACCCACGCGATCGCGCCCACGCGGGAATTGCACTCCACGCGTTCGCGCTGGAATGTAACGCGACCGCGCCCACGCGCATTGTTAATGACACGCGATCGCGCAGGCTCGACACGCGATCGCGATTAAGGGAGAAAGGGAGCTGACGTCATCCACGCGATCGCGCAGACACATGGCGCGATCGCGTTGAAGGATTTTTCGGCAATTTCGACCAGAACTCGGATTTTGACGATTTCTTCCATTCCAGTTCATATAAATAGAAAATTAGGGCAAAACATCAGATATCTTTGGCAGCTCCCACAAGTTGGAGGCTAGGGTTCCTACAAAAATGTTCTCTCTTCTTTTTAATCCTTGTTGATGGAAATCTCTTGGTGACAATTAAGATTGATACTCTTGTTGTGCTTATTTATTCATTTGCATTGTTCTTAATCAAGTAAGTTTTTGCTATTTTAATTATTCTTGTTCATGAATGTTTTCAAGGGATTAGCTAACCTTTGAACTCGCCCATTTACTTTGTTTGAAACTCGGAAGAGGAAAAACGGAGTTGGGATAGGATAATTAACATGAATTTGGGGCGTTAACTCTCATCTAATGGAAGTTGACCTAGGAATAGGCAATACCACTTGTATCCATATTCGGGTGTTCTTAATGCTCCTAATTGCTTGAGGGATCTTCAATTGGGTAGTCTAGTTAATCTTAGGAAGAAGTTAATTTAGAGTCATTATCCGAGGCTAAATAACATAAACTTGCTATTATTTACAATTCGTGAAATAGATTGGATCGTTACTTGAGAAGTAGTTTCCCTCCTTCCATTCTTGTTGCCATTGATCAATTTACTTGCTTTCTAGATTAGAATTTATATTTCCGTATTTTATCAAAACCTTATAAAAAACCACCATTGATGCGTTCGGGCATAGCTATTGTTAGTGATAATTCCTAATCTGCTTAAATCACCTACATATTGTTCTCTGTGGGATTCGACCCCGACTCATAGTTGGGTAAATTATATTTGCATACGACCGTGCCCATTCTAATTAATAGGGTGGATTTGGACGTTATAAAAAATGGCGCCGTTGCCGGGGAACAATTGGTGTATTTTGGCTAATCTAGGAAATAAGGTAAATTGCTTTGATCCGAACCCGTAAATATTTGTGTAGTTGTTTTCTGTGTTTTATTTTATATAAAAAAAAATGGCATCTTTCCATGAAAACTTGTTTAGTAATGACTTTTATTGTGAGCATGGCCAAATTGGTGAGTTCAAATTCATGATGGAGTGTCTACTAGGTGAGGGTAATGAAAACCAAAAAGCTTTTGAAGAGTACTTGGAAACTAGTCTCCAACTTGGTTTGATGAAAGAAGAAGAAAATCCTCCACGGGCAAATCATTATGAACTACCCAATGCTCAAGATAAAAGGGTAAATCATGAAGATGAGTTTATTGGGAATGCCAAAGAAAAAAATGAATGGGAGTCAACCATTGTTCTGAACAATATGGTTGGTGTTGACCCCAATCCGGGGGAAAAAGAGGATGTCATAGTTCAAAAAGTTTAAGAGCCTTATATTCTGCAATTTGAAAATTCAACAAGGCAAAATGACATTCCTCACTTGAAAGCCAAGAAGTGTAGAATGAACAATATTTTACTTGGCGTGATCAGATATTTACCACCCCCCACTGCTCGTGGTCACAAACTTGATTCCAAGTTAGGTGCCCAATTCAAAAGCTCCAAATGGCGAGAAAAGCGGTAAAGTTGGTATCCGTCGTGCCGCGACGTTAACTTAAGCGCTTGGTGGGAGGCAACCCATCGTTTTTAAATTTTTTAATCATTTTTGAAATTTGATTTTTTAGAATTGTTTAGTTTATGATTTGTGACTAATCTGCAAAATTTCACAATTTTTGAAGTTGTTTTGAATATGTTGAGTTTTCAGAACAGCCACAAATCAGTAGCTGCTGGTTTTTCTGCTTATTTTCTGAACTGCTGGTTTTTTGCCGAATTTTACTCTACGCGATCGCGCAATAACCCAACGCGATCGCGGTTTAAAAAAAAAATTTAACTCTGCCCGATCGCGCGGAACGGACACGCGAACGCGCAGAGGCGCTTGTCCAGGTATCAAAACAGAATTAAAAGGGCAAAACGGCTTAACCCTCCTTTTTTCCTTCACTTTTCCTCCAAAAATCTCACTTTTCTCTCAAATTCAACTTCAAAATTTCAGAAAATTTCTTCAACTTGCAACCACAAGGTATGTGATTCCTCCATTATCTTGTTCCTAGGGTTGTTTTTATCATCTTTCCATGTTAGAAATTGTGAGTTAATTTTTTTCTCCATTTATTTAAGCATGAAAATGTGATGAAATTGTTGAATTTCTTGTTATATAAATTGTTGTTTGTTGTTGAGTGATGTGAGTTGAGTGTTGGGTGCTGATATAAAAAAAAAAAATTGGGCAAAACACAAGCTTAAAATCGTTGAATTGAAGCCCCAAAAATTGATGCCCATAACCTGTTTGTGAAAATGTTTCGCTGAATCTGAAACAATTCAGCGCGATCGCGCTACTACAGGCCGCGATCGCGCTGAATAATCGACCAAAACTGACGCGAACGCGTACTGTTGATCCGCGATCGCGGTTAAGGAACCCATAAAAATTCAGCGATCGCGCCAGTTCCCTGCGCGATCGCGCTGAAGGCAAAAACCCAGTTCACAAACAGAATGCTCACACAGAGCGGTTCAAAACTTGGGTGCCCAATGTCCTTAACCCAACTCCTCATTATACATCATTTTAGGTATTCATATGCATTGTGTTTGTTTTGTAGGTACTTAAACTCAAAAAAAAAAATGGCTTCATCATCCAGTGCTGCCCAAGTACCCTTGATTGAATATTATGACACCACCACCTTCCAGTCAGCAAAATGTTCGAAGCTATATGATAGACTGCTGGGAAAGAGCTTCATTGAAGAGAGGGGCTTTGTAACAGAGAGTTTGGAAGAAAAGATGCCCGAGTTCTATGGAAGGTTGGTGACAAGCGGCTAGATACGCTTTGCAGATGAACCAATCAGGGCAAATCATACCCTGGTGCGGGAATTCTACGCAAATGCTGTAGAGGCAGACATTACACATAGGGCAATTGTCAAAGTCAGAGGTGTGGATGTTCTGTGCAATGCCTCAAGAATCAATGCCTATTATAATCTGCAGGATGGTGATAACAGCGAGATGGCACAGATGTACGAAAACCTGCGGCAACAATGGTTTGTGACCCACCTTCACGGTGGGGAACAACCAAAGTGGCTCAATACAATGCAGAAAAGGATTGACTCTGCAGAGTTCACCGCTGAAGCCAAAACTTGGCTTGATATTGTCACATCCAGGGTGCTGCCTTCAAAACATGATTCAGAGGTGCCACTTGAGAGGGCTAAAGTAATTTGTGCTGTGATGGAAGGATTGCCTGTTGACGTCGGGAGGCTCATTATGCAGGAAATCCGGGAGGTGGTGCTTGAACGGACCAAGAGCTTATTCTTCCCATCATTGATCACTTACTTGTGCTCCACTGATGGAGTGCCCACAAGACCAGGCGACAGAGAAAAAGGGCCTGCTGGACCGATTTATCCGTTGAAAAAGTGAGGGCCTGGTAATGTACAGAAGAAAAGGAAGATTGATATAGCACCATCATCATTTGAGCAGTTCACAGCTACTGCATCAGATTCGATTGGTGGGGCATCTGCCCCTCCCATGGCTATACCAATCTTGCCACCACTGCAAGAAGCCGCCAGGCCTTTCCAATATATCTCCACCCAGGTCCATGGGGTGGACAATCGGATCCAGCAGCTTGTGGCTAGTCTCCCTTCGGGCCCACATGAAGAAGGCACATCTACAGCTCCCTCTGTTCCTATTGGTCCGACATTAGCAGGTGTGGTGGAGGACATGAAGCATATCAAAGAAAAGCAGGGAAAAATAGAGAGGAGGCAGAAAAAGGCAAGAGAGCACGCCAAGAAGCAAAGCAAATTTCTGAACAAAATGATAAGCATTCTGAGGAGTGTATGCGGAGCACAACATGAAGAGGAGGAAAATGAGGACGATTTTGTCCTGCCAGAGCCCAGCAACTCCAGTTCAGAGGGTGAGCAGAGATGACCATTAGCACGCAGTGCTAGGAGGTATGAAAAAAAAAAGTTTTTCTGTGTTGATGTACTGCAGTGAGGACACTGCAAGTTTTTTTAGTTAGGGGTAGGAACCTCCTCGGCTTTTCTTTGTCAGAGTTCTTTTCCTGAGGGGGGTTTTATTTTGTTGAAACTGGCATGTTTAGGATGTTACTTAGGTTGAATAGAGTAATTTTGTTTTATTTGGTACTACTTGGTAACTAATGGCATGTATTGTGTTTTGTTGAAATTTTAGACCCCTCGAAATTTTGAAAAATGCATACTTAGAACAGTTATTGTCTGACATGATTGATTCTTTATATGACATTATGATTGTTGGGGTGTTGTGTGTGATGAATTACTACTTAGGAGGTCACAAGTGTAAAAAATTATTGTCCTTATGCCGATGTGTGTGTGAGTTGTTAGTTTGATTCTGTTTATGCATGTATAATCTAGAACTTGCCCGGTTGGTCTTGTATGAAATCCGAAAGTTAGTTTGGTTGTGAGATGATCTTAGGCTTTCTTTGTTGAAATAGTCACTTTGCCTAAATAAGCCTTACCAAAAGTGTTAAATACCCTTAGTTTCCCTTTTGAGCCTTTTTGACCTTTTTCTTGGCTAGCCAATTATGAAACCTTACCCTTTGTGAAATTAATCCATCTTCACACCCGTTCCCTCCTTGATGCTATTAATTAGATGAGGCAAAATGCCTAAGTTGGGGGTAAATTAAATGTGGAGTATATGTTCAAAACATAAGTTGGGGGTGGTGGAGTTTGCTAGTGAAGATTCGATGTGGTAGCTGCGTATATATATATATATATATAAAAAAAAAAAACAGAAAATTGTAACGCAAAAAGAATTGTAAGTTGGTTAGAAGTAAAACCACATCGAGGTCGAAAACTGAAAGAAAATAAAGGGGTGGAAAGAAAAGAGGCGAATTAAGGTGACAAGATGTTGTAGTGTTCAAGGAGGGTGAGTCACTAATATCTAAAAAGTATCCGACCCGTCCCTAAACCTACATTACAAGCCGAAACAAGTCCTAATGAGATCACAACCGAACGATCCTAGGATGAGAACATAGAAAATAAGGGCAAGCCTATGGTATTTGCATGTGTAAATATGAATTGTCTTTGTGAGTGTGAGTGTTTTTCTCTTCTCTTTTGTCTTCGTCCCAATCTTGTCGTATATATGTGTGTTGGGACATTCTTTGGTCTATGTGAGGGCATAAGGATGAGAATTGAACAAAATAAAGTGACCGCCTAAAGTAGCGTTTGTGTGCACCATAATATGTTCGATAATGTAATGTCATTCATTGAAGCTTCATTGTTAGTCGTAGTGTTCTTGAGTTGTGCATATTGCTTTAAAACAGAAATTGGGGTGGTCCTTGGAAGAAAAACATGCATGCCGGTAGTTCAAAGTCAAAACCAATGTAGACATTGTTATTCTATAATATCTAGGTGTTAGATTGAGTCATGGTTTTGTATGACTTGCTTGAGGACAAGCAAATACTTTAAGTTGGGGGTGTTGATGTGGCGTGATTTTACACCACAATCGATGCTTTTTAACTATAAGTTTTACTTGTTTTTAAGCAAGTCTATGTCATTTTACGTAGTTTTTGTCATGTTTCAGGTAATACGATGTCCCTAGAGCCTAAGTGTGGAAAACAAGCAAAAGAGTTGCAAAACTGGAAATAACTGGAAGTTCTGAAAAATACCGTGGAAAAATGCTCTACGCGATCGCGTTGAGTACCCACGCGGGAATTGCACTCCACGCGTTCGCGCTGGAATGTAACGCGACCGCGCCCACGCGCATTGTTAATGACACGCGATCGCGCAGGCTCGACACGCGATCGCGATTAAGGGAGAAGGGGAGCTGACGTCATCCACGCGATCGCGCAGACACATGGCGCGATCGCGTTGAAGGATTTTTCGGCAATTTCGACCAGAACTCGGATTTTGACGATTTCTTCCATTCCAGTTCATATAAATAGAAAATTAGGGCAAAACATCAGATATCTTTGGCAGCTCCCACAAGTTGGAGGCTAGGGTTCCTACAAAAATGTTCTCTCTTCTTTTTAATCCTTGTTGATGGAAATCTCTTGGTGACAATTAAGATTGATACTCTTGTTGTGCTTATTTATTCATTTGCATTGTTCTTAATCAAGTAAGTTTTTGCTATTTTAATTATTCTTGTTCATGAATGTTTTCAAGGGATTAGCTAACCTTTGAACTCGCCCATTTACTTTGTTTGAAACTCGGAAGAGGAAAAACGGAGTTGGGATAGGATAATTAACATGAATTTGGGGCGTTAACCCTCATCTAATGGAAGTTGACCTAGGAATAGGCAATACCACTTGTAGCCATATTCGGGTGTTCTTAATGCTCCTAATTGCTTGAGGGATCTTCAATTGGGTAGTCTAGTTAATCTTCGGAAGAAGTTAATTTAGAGTCATTATCCGAGGCTAAATAACATAAACTTGCTATTATTTACAATTCGTGAAATAGATTGGATCGTTACTTGAGAAGTAGTTTCCCTCCTTCCATTCTTGTTGTCATTGATCAATTTACTTGCTTTCTAGATTAGAATTTATATTTCCGTATTTTATCAAAACCTTATAAAAAACCACCATTGATGCGTTCGAGCATAGCTATTGTTAGTGATAATTCCTAATCTGCTTAAATCACCTACATATTGTTCTCTGTGGGATTCGACCCCGACTCATAGTTGGGTAAATTATATTTGCATATGACCGTGCCCATTCTAATTAATAGGGTGGATTTGGACGTTATCATTGTTGTTGTTAAGTTGGAGGTAAATTGTTGACTTTCATTTGAGGTAAAATTTTATGTTCTTTCCTTTTAATGCTTACATTTGTCTTGACAACATAGAATTTTGTAGTCTTCCCAGCTCTTCCGTTTTTCTAAGAATACTAGTTTGCACGCTACAATATAATTTGAAAACATAGTAATTTATGGAGTTGCATCAAGTAAAATTTTCATTTGCATGATGACACTTGACATTATATTCAATAGTCTTGTTAGTCCATGCTACCTCCAGGTGAGATTTCTTCACCGCTTGATATTATTATTATTAATTGCTATTAATTTTTGTTAGTTTTAAAGCAAAGAATGTATAAAAGGGAGATACGAACACACACCAACACACAAACATTAAAAAAAAAAAAAAAAAAAAAAGAGAGAGAGAGAGAGAGAGAGAAGGGGCAAGTTCGTCAAATTATTGCAAATGCATAAAAGCACGAAGCCCAAAGGTCGCCCAAAAGGAAACCAAAAAAGTCGGCCCGTCAAAATGACATATACGCTGAAGGGTCATTTGCGCACTGTCTCTCTTTTTTGTGCTGGTCTTTAATTTTTGGCCCTTAAGACAAATAACTTTTTCGCAATGCATAAATTTATATTTTCGCATCATAATATCTCACAAGTTATGCGTCCTTAAACAACTTATGTCCCGCTAGACATAAGTTCGATTTTGAAGGACAAATACTAAAGACCAGCCCCTTGGAAGAACAAACCGTGCAATTTATCCACTACGAGGCTAATTACGGGGTAAGGCATTAAAAACACATAATTTTTATATTTTGTGTCTCGCTTGCTACAAATCCATGAATTTAAATGTTAGTAGATACTAACAGTATAATTTTTTTTTTTAATTTCTTGTGTTATCAGTATGATATAACTTGTAGTTAGTTGCCAATTTTATTAAGTTAACAATTTAATGGTTAATTTATTATACAGATTTGCATATAATTAATTTATGAATGATCGATTGGCTAAATAATTGTATAAACTTAAACTCCATTTTGAAAAAAAAAAAAAAGTTAGCCTTTAATTTCTTTACGCATACAAAAGTGGATGGTGATAATGCATGGTATACATAAAGTATACCAATCATACAAGCACTCTGCCATGTTTTCTTCCGCTTGTTCTTTGTTCCAGAAAAAGGGAATAAAATATCACACACAACAAACTTAATTTTATTCCATAATAAGCCATAATATATCCTCATCCAATACATCACACTAATGGAGAGGAAATCCCGCCGTCGGCAAGATCACTTATTTATACGACACAAGCAAATAGGACAAACATTTGTAGAGCAATATATTTTTAAATGTCTTTTTAGTTGTTGTCCCACCAGAATTGTGATTGGAGATAATCCACAACTTTCTTTTCAACTTGGAATGCTTTTGTGAGAACATAAGGATTGATTGGTGGATCTGAGCCAAATACCGCATTAGCAATAGTGATAGCACCTGCATTTTGACTACTCAATCCAGACATTGCAACAGCTTTAGTCTTTCCAATATTGAATTGAAAATGAATGAGACCAAATGGGAAAACAAACACATCTCCAGCCTTTAGAATCTTGGTAAAGAGTCTATTCTTCATATTTGGGCCGGGGTTTGAAAGGACAAAGCCAACATAGAGTGTGCCTTCAAGGACAGTAATAAGCTCGGTTCCTCGGGGGTGAGTATGAGGTGGGTTGAGACCATATGGCGCATAATCAATACGTGCTAACGAAATACCTAGAGTGTTGAGTCCAGGTAAATTGTTGACGTTCACATTAGTTACAGCTGATCCAACTGGATTTGAAGTATTTCCAGGCATGTTTATACCAGACAAAAAGAAATCATCTGCCACAACCTTCATTGGATCCTTGCAAAATTTTCCATTCACAAAAACTGCAAAAGAATCTCTAGTTAATTAAAAGAAAAAAAAAAAAGGCTAAGATAAATGTGCATAAAACTTCATAAAAAACTATATATAAAGATCATGATTGTAATTTGATATTTTTTTACCGGCAGCCTTGGAGTCATCAACAGCAACACAAATATCCTGGAGAGGACTAGGATCAAATGCATGGCCCATTGAAGATAGCACAGCCATAATGACTATGGTTAATACAATTGACTTGAGAGACATCGCTACTAGAAATAATCTATCTTATGAAACAATTCAAATTAAATGATCTTCAATTAATTGCTATGTTGATTTTTGACAAACATAACAAGAAAAGAGCTGCGTATTTATAGATGAACATTCGTTTGAATTGGTCGTTAATTTCCCATAAACAAATTGTGGATTACGATTCTGGATTAACAAGTGATCGATGGCAATTAATTTTTTAATCATTTGAATTTTTAATTCAAGCTTCCTTGAACAACTACAAAGACTATTTACCTAGAATCAGCAACGTGCATTTGAAATAGTCATGAAAATGAGGAAGATCCATTGGGGAAAAGGAGATTATGTTGAGAGATAAGGTATGATAGCAACTTCCCAAGTTAAAATGAATTTACAGTAATCTGAAATGAATTAGTACTCTAAATCTTTATTGACATTATCAGAAACTAGAACTTATTTCGTTGTTAAGTTTGAAAATCAAATCAACCAGTTCATTGATTTATTAAATTACTGTTTCACATTTAAATGCAATTAAACTGATCATGACTACGTTGATTACGTGCGAGAACAGTTCATTCATCTCAACAATAACAACCTGGAAGTTATTGTTTTAACACTAATCTCACTGCATACTATACCTTACAAGCTTATCATTTAATCCATAAAAGCACTAATTAAAAATTAACTACTATTATACATATATACTTTTGGCCTCAATGATATAAAGTTGTTTCCTTCTATGATCGAGAACATAGTTATATATACTAGTCAAAGTATTGCAATATAATATCTTTATATTATTTGATATTATTTGGTAGCATATTTGTAGGGAGATAATTATCATATATTAGTTAGTTTCCTTGTTTCACTAGGATCTTAGTTTTCTTGTTTCACTAGGGTTCACGATAGTATCCTATATATATTCTCTCTTGGTGAATGAATGGAATAAGTCAAGATTGTATAGTTTCTACATGGTATCAGGCCACACATTTTTTTTTCTTCTCTTCATCGTAAATTTCCATGGCCGGTGACGCCGTACCTCCTCCACCACCACCCAAAATTGAGTCTAATTCTCCCTATTTTCTCGGTCCTCAAGACCGACCCGGGGACTATATCACGCCTACTCGTTTCAAGGGCGCATCAAATAACGCTACTGTCGGTCAGCACTTTACTTCCGATCTATGGAAGGCTATTACGGGATTTTTTGGTAATGCTACAATTCCCGAAAATCGCTTGAATGGTAAGTTTGATGTTTTTTCTTGTATTATTGAAATTGCTGCTACTCATCATGTTACCGGTGAGAAATCTTGGTTGTTTGATGTCCATACCGTTGATTGTCCTATTGGTTTGCCTAATGGTGAAAAGGTGCTTGCTTCTTTAGAAGGTTCTGTTCGACTGTCAAATAAAATCACCTTACATCATGTCCTTTATGTGCCTTATTTACGTTGTAACTTACTCTCCGTCCCCCAACTTACTGATAATTTACATACTATTGTCTCTTTTAATTCTTATATGTGTGCTATTCAGAACCCACTGAAGGGGCTGATTGGAACGGGAGTTAGGAGGGACGGACTATACTATTTTAGCAAACCGGACGGACTATACTATTTTAGCAAACCGGACGTGGTGCAACATGTGTCTACTGTCGTGGCAACGTCCGCATTAGAATTGTGGCATCAACGATTGGGGCATCCTTCCAAGAGAGTAGTTAAGTTGCTTCCTCATGTCAGTAGTGATAAGAGTAGTTTAGCAAAGGATTGTGAAGTGTGTTTACGTGCTAAGCATCCTAGAGACAAATTTCCTTTAAGTGATAATAATGCATCTAGAATATTTGAGAAAATACATTGTAATTTGTGGGGCCCATATCACCATGTTTCGTCGTGTGAAGCTCGTTATTTTTTAACAATTGTTGATGATTTTTCCCGAGCTGTTTGGATTTACTTGTTGGTTGATAAAACAGAAGTGTTTCCGATGTTTATGGCTTTTGTTGCTATGGTTGATCGACAATTTAATCAAACAATTAAAGTTGTACAAAGTGATAATGGTACAAAATTTAATTGTTTGATCGATTATTTTTCCGCCACTGATATTTTGTTTCAAACCTCTTGTGTGGGTACTCCGCAACAGAATGGGAGGGTAGAGAGGAAGCATAAACATGTGTTGGATGTTGCGAGGGCTCTCAGATTTCAGGCCAATTTGCTTATTTTTTTCTGGGGTGAATGTGTTCTTGCTGCATCTCATCTCGTAAATCGTACCCCCACACCCAAATTGAAAAATAAAACACCTTTTGAAATTTTATTCAATAAACCTCCTTCTTTTGATGCTATTCGTACTTTTGGGTGTTTGTGATTTACTCATAATAAAAAAACTCAGGGTGAAAAATTTGCTAGTCGAAGCAGAAAGTGTTTGTTTGTGGGATATCCATTTGGTAAGAAGGGGTGGCGGTTGTTTGATCTTGATACGAAGGAATTTTTTGTCTCTCGTGATGTAAAGTTTGTGGAGGATGTGTTTCCTTTTGCTTGTCCGGAAGATGTTAATATTTCGTTTAGTTTTTTTATGAGGGTGCTGAAATTGATCGTGATTTTATGGTGTACGGGGATGAATTAGGGGGCGAAGTTGATAGTTCGGAGGCTGTCGAGCAGCAGCCGCAAACCACTGCCCAACCAGCGCCTGCTGGCAGCCAGGCCGAGCTGCAGCCAGTGGCCACTGTTCAGCCCGCTGGGAACCCAGCGCCAGCTGGCAGCGAGGCTGAGCGGCTGCCAACAGCCACTGCACAGCCCGCTGGGAACCCAGTGCCCGCGGGCAGCGAGGGGGGGCAGCAACACCATACCCCAGTCACGAATGTGGAAGGTGGCTTGGGGCGTGGTTTTCGGGAGAAATTTCCCTCTGTTGTGCTTCGTGATTATGTGAGACACTCAGTTTTTGCTAATAGTCCGTCCCCTACAACTCGTATTAACAATCAATCCTCAACTATTATTTCGGGTAAGGATCTTAAGACCTTCAAAGAAGCCATGAAACACGAAGGTTGGAGACATTCAATGAAAGAAGAGATACGTGCATTGGAAGACAATGGTACATGGACTTTGGAACATCTTCCTCTGGGTAAGAAAGCACTTGGTAATCAGTGGGTGTACAAGACCAAGTTTTTATCAAATGGAGATGTGGAACGGCTCAAATCGCGCTTGGTTGTGTTGGGAAATCATCAACAAACGGGGATTGACTACAATGAAACTTTTGCTCCGGTCACCAAGATGACTACTGTTCGAGCCTTCCTAGCCATTGCAGCATCCAAAAATTGGGAACTTCACCAAATGGATGTTCATAATGCCTTTTTATATGGTGACCTTGATGAGGAGGTGTATATGAAGCTCCCTCCAGGGTTTGAAAGTCCAGATCCTACGTTGGTGTGTCGTTTGTGAAAATCGCTGTATGGGTTGAAACACGCCCCTAGATGTTAGTTTGCAAAATTGGTGACTGCTTTGAAAGGGTACGGTTTCCTTCAATCTTATTCTGATTATTCTCTTTTTACATTTACTAGAGGGAATATTCAGATAAATATCTTGGTTTATGTTGATGATCTTATTATTTCTAGGAATAATTCCGCTGCACTTGCAACTTTCAAAGCCTATTTGAGTGATTGTTTCAAAATGAAAGACCTTGGGTCTCTCAAATATTTTTTGGGTATTGAAGTAGCTCGTAGTTCATCAGGGTTATTTTTGTGTCAACGCAAGTATACTCTTGACATTATCTCTGAAGCAGGATTGTTAGGTGCAAAGCCAAGTGGGTTCCCTATTGAGCAAAATCATAAACTTGGCCTTGCAAATGGAGATTTGTTGTTGGATATGGAGGTCTACCGTAGATTAGTCAGGCGTTTGATTTATTTGGGGGTCACTCGGCCGGACTTGGCATATTCTGTTCATATTTTGTCTCAATTCATGCAAGAACCCCGGATTGAACATTGGGAAGCGGCCTTACGAGTGGTTCGTTATTTGAAAGGCACACCAGGACAGGGTATTTTGTTACGTGCCGACAGTGAGTTGACTTTGCAGGGATGGTGTGATTCTGATTGGGCGGCTTGTCCGCTTACTCGTCGTTCGTTGACAGGTTGGCTAGTATTTCTAGGTCAATCTCCAATCTCTTGGAAGACAAAGAAGCAGTACACAGTTTCTAGATCTTCTGCAGAGGCTGAATATAGGTCCATGGCTGCGGTCACTTGTGAGCTGAAGTGGTTGAGAGGTCTGTTGTTGAGTTTAGGTATACAACATCCCAAGGGGATCAAATTGTTTTGTGATAGTCAGTCCGCTTTGCATATTGCAAAAAATCCGGTTTTCCATGAACGAACAAAGCACATTGAGGTAGATTGTCACTTTGTTCGTGATGCAATTAATGAAGGTTTGATTTCTCTGTCACACGTTTCAATATCTTCACAATTGGCAGACATTTTTACCAAAGCTCTCGGCAAAACTCAGTTTGGCTACTTGCTTTCCAAGTTGGGCATTTTTTATTCCCATGCTCCAACTTGAGGAGGGGTATTGCGATATAATATCTTTATATTATTTGGTAGCATATTTGTAGGGAGATAATTAGAGAAAAGGCCATAAATAGTCCCTTATCTATGGGAGTAGGTCTAAAATGGTCCCTTAACTATACACTTACCGGTTTTAGTCCTTTAACTATCCAAAAACTTATCAAATTTAGTCTCCGTCCATTTTTTTATACAAATAGCGTACAAACTCATAAACCATCGTGAGATTAATCGTTAAACCATTCCTCAGACTTATATTTCTCTCTCCCTGCTTCCTTTTCCTCAAGTTCGTTCTCTAACCTCAACTTTTTTCCTCAAGTTCTCTCTCACGTTTCGTAACCGACGGAAAACCGACCCAGTAGGTCGGTTTTGTTAAAAAAAAAAATTAAAAAAACCGACGGTCTCATGTCGTTTTTTTTTTTTTTAAATTAAAGAATGAAATGTAGGAACTTGGAATCGAACCCGGGTATGTTCCTTGGCATTACAGGGCTTTACCACTAGACCACTGATATTTTTTGTTCATATACTTACATTGATTTAATTTCTACTGTTTTTTCGCTCTAAAAACTGACAGAGTCCGTCTGCGTAGGTTTTTTTATAAAAAAAAATAAAAAATAAAAAACCGACGGACTCCATTTGTTTATTTTAGAAAATAATTATATATTTTCGCGCATTTTTGTGCAAAAAATAACCGACGCAGTCCGTCGGTTTTCTTTAAAAAACAAAGATTTAAAAAAAAATATTGAAAAAACCGACGTAATCCGTCGGTTTTTTCCATCGATTTTTACCAGTTTTTTAGTAGTGTTTGAGAAGAATGGTTACAGAAATTTTGTGCCTGAGTTTGTCTTTTCGAATTTTAGAGACTCGAGAACGACACCAGTGCCATAATGCTTTTTTTTTTTTTAACAAGAGGAACTTGAGGAAAAAGAAGCAGGGAGAGAGAAATATAGGTCTGAGGAATGGTTTAACGATTAATCTCACGAAGGTTTATGAGTTTGTATGCTGTTTGTATAAAAAAATAGATGGAGACCAAATTTGATAAATTTTTGAATATTTAAAGGACTAAAACCGGTAAGTGTATAGTTCAGGGACCATTTTAGACCTACTCTCATAGATAAGAGACTATTTATGGCCTTTTCTCGAGATAATTACCATATATTAGTTAGTTTATTTGTTTCACTAGGATCTTAGTTTTCTTGTTTCACTAGGATTCAAGATTGTATCAAATATATATTCTCTCTTGGTGAATGAATGGAATAAGTCAAGATTGTATAGTTTGTACGCAAAGCATGCAGTTTATCAGTCCCATGGTGCCCAACCAATAAAAGAATAGGAACATAGTACTAAACCAACATAAGGGTTCCTCCCTTCACCTGCTAATGTTTTATTAAAATTCAATATATCTGTTACTTTGACTTTGAGGAGGGCGGCTTCTAATTTTATAACATACAGGGCCAGACATATTTGTGGATACATATATATACGTATATATGTACTATATATGTATATATAAAAATAAGTATTGATTAGTAAGACCAAATTAGGATCTTCTTCGTTTGGTTGTGATCGATCGCTTGTACAATATAACCAAGGTTTTTAGAAATAAGTAACAAAGAACTTTTACTTTATGTCCTATACTTTTCTAAGAGTTGTATATTGCAATTTCGAGATTAATATGCTTGTTGAAAATATAATGGACTCTTAGTACACTTTTTATTCTATTTTATACAATATTGGCTTGAGATGACTTTGTGGAGTAATATGGTCAATATTCATTTGAGTTCAAATTATTTGAGACCGATGTGGAAATTTGTCTGTTAGGGGATAACCTAATGACACAAAAATCGCAGTTGAAAAAGGAACACCTTTCATTTTGAAGAATTCGCCAATTTAATCATTAATCATAATAATTAATGGAGTACAAAAAAAAAAAAAAAAAAGTGAAAAGCTAGCCTTACCAAGTCAATTTCCCCTTAAACAAATTGTACGCTAGGTTTCTGCATTACCAAGTCATCAATGTGTAAATTTTTTTCAAAATACTTGAATATTGAAGCTTCTTCAACAACTACAAGACCAAATCTTTATTACCTAATAATTTCAAAAATTAAGATTTGACAGTTACTTACTAACTTTCCTAGAGGGTAAAAAAAAGATTGTAACCCACTAGATGTAGACTAAGAAGCATTATATTGGACGAGTGAATAAATAATGTGTACAATAATCCGTTGATTTAATAAGTCTAAAATCTTCATTGGTACATTTTAAACCACTGTACTATTAAAGTTAAAATTTATTAAACTGATGACTACGTTGGTTTCCGCACGAGAGGAAAATTCACTCATCTCAGGTCCAGTGTTTTAAAAGGCGTTTTCGGGGCGAGCCCCGGGGCGAGCCTCGATGCGAGGCGTACCTAAATTGCCCCGAGGCTATGGTGGGAGGCGAAAGTATCGAAAGGCGTACGCCCAGCAATTCGGGGCGTACGCCTGGGCGTTTGGGGCGTACGCCCGGGCGTTTGGGGCGTACGCCCGGGCGTTTAGGGCGTAAGCCCAGAATTTTTTTTCAAACTAAAACGAAATTTGTTAAATAAGTCCTTAGTATAATGCCCAAATTCTCAAAAGTCAACATGTAATTACTCAAATGTTTTAAAAAGGAACTGAAATATTAAATTTAAAAGTCAAGACTTTTTTTATTGCTAGAATGCCTAATATATGTTCTTTTCCAACTATTTATCTTGTCTTCTACTATCTCAAAAAAGTAACGAGCAGTCACTTGTACTTGTAAGTAGCGTATAATAGATTGTTCTAATTAGTTTTTTTTGTGGGGGTAGAGCATATATATATATATATATATATATATATAGACGTATAATATATTGTTCTAATTTTTTTTTTTTTTGTGGTGGAGCATATATATATATCTCTTGAGTTCAGCCGGTGCTCTTTGGGCCCCATCGTCACGTGAACTTTTATATATATATATATATATATATATATATATATATATATATATATATATCACTTATTTATAGTTTTCTTCATTTTTTACGCTATTTCACCTATTTAAAAGTATTGATTATAATTATATTATTTTATAAAATATTAAAAATTAAAACCCCATGGGGCTTACGCCCCGTGCCTCGGGGCTTACGCCTCACTGAGGCAGACGTAAAACGCCCCGCCTTACGCCTTCGCCTTTTAAAACACTGCTCAGGTCTCAACATGATTACATGAAGACCTTTGTAGTTTCCTAATTTTGAACTAACACCATGCGTATGACAAGCTTGTCATTGTAATTTAAAAGGGAGCAATAATTGATAATAACTATATACTGCGTCACAACTTACACCTAGCTCTCATTGCAGACGTTCTCTACAATATTTCACTGTAACAGGCAAGTTTATTTGGAATCAATTGTTGTATACATGTAACAACTCCAAATTCACGACACAAACACTGCAACTCAGAATTATTATAGTAGAAAAATGGAAGTAACAAGGTAATTGCAGAGCAACAATCTTGCTACGAAATTCTGCCTTGCGATTTTTTTTGCCTTGAGTTGGAGTTCGAACCTTGAACCTCGGGGTATTTTAGGTGAAGGGCAAAAATGAAAGACTAACAATATGAGGGGAAAAAATTAAAGACCACCCTCGAACAAGAGCAATCGTGCAAATTGCCCTCAGTCGTATTTACCACTTTTATCCCATAGGCTCTTATCTAGTCAATTTGGTTCACAACAATTATGTTACATTATTTGTTCTCTACAACATCTTGATATAGAAACTTAAAAAATTCTGAATAAACGACATCATACCAATATTAATATGTATCTTGGCCTCAATATAAATATACAATTTGTTTCTTTCTATGATCTAGAACATAATTTCCCTAGTCAGAGCATGCGGGCAGTTTAAGAGTCCTACAATAATGAAAAACAAAAAATGTTACTCCATTTATTTCAATTTATGTGACACTCTTTTCTTTTTAGTCAGTCCAAAAAAATGACACCTTATTTAGTAACAATTTCATTTTAAACTTTCCATTTTATCCTTAATGAGTTGATTCATAGCCATACAAATATTTATGGCTTATGTTTTACCACAAATTTCAAAAGTCTTCCTTTTATTCTAAAACTCTATGCCTAATCAAACACCTTCATATAAATTGAAATGGAGGGAGTAAACCAGTAGAAGTCCTCCCCCTAGGTCATCTTCACTTGCTACTGTTTTATTATTCAATTACTCAATAGAAATATATATTTGTTACTTTGACTTTGGTGGGGTTGGGGCTGTCATACCCCATTTTAACCGGGTTAAATTAGAAGTACGACATATTGGTGATTCCTGTTTTTTGTTTATTTGTTTTAAGGAGTCGCCACCTAATTATTTATGGTGAATTAGGACACCTAAAGTTTATTAAAGTTATGTTTAAAGTTAACTCTGTTTAAGGTCTGCGAAACTTAAGATTCTAGGTAAGGGTTCAATTAGTCTAAAGGGAAGGTATTAGGCATCCTTTAAGACCCATTAACAATGGTTAACGGACCGGATTCAAATTTAATTAGGTTAAGCGTAAATATAGCATTCTAAATGTTTGGGAAATAACTTATGAATACTGCTAAAATTTAAAAGGAAAATGTAATGATGTTATTGAAATAAACCTTGTAAAATATAATAATTCATGGAAAGATTTGAAAGTGAATTTGGAAACGTAAGAGTTTTTGTGTAGGCAATAAGTTTGAAATTTTGAACAAAATTGTGTTAATATGATAATGCAAACAAAAAAAACTAACTTCATTTTTTTTAATATGATACAAAGGACCTGGGTTTCTTTTCGTTAACTTTAATTTTCTTCGGCTAGAGTATGCCTAGTCGGATAAATTCTTAAAGATAATGTTTATAAAGTATACTTGAATCAATATTTACATATCAGTAATTCCTTAAGATTCTCAATATAGTAGGAATAAAAAATATAATTAAAGTATACGATCGTGGTTTCTTGAAAGATCGATTGTTTTAATAAAAGCGAATACTATAAGTATCATAATCAATTTGGAAATAAGTAAAGTGGAATGAGTAAAAGGGGAACAAAACCGGTGGAGCTAACTAACAGTTTTCTTAAAGTAACTACCCAATGTTTATAGAACTATCCGTACTATTTCCTATAATTCATATAAGCTAAGAGGTAAAAATAAGATGCTAATCATACAAGGTAAGTCAAACACATAGCAAAAGTAAGGCAAAAAAAGAGAAGAGCAAATGGATCAATCCGTTTCTGGACTGCTGCTGCTGCAATCTATTTTGCTGCTGGGCAGGCTGGACGAGAGAGGAGAAAAAATCAAGTTGGGCTACGGCCCAACGCCAAATGCGGGAGATGACGAGTCCAAAGGACTCGCGTTCGATAGTCATGCGTAAAAAATGAAAAGAAAAGGATTAGTATGATCAACAAATAAGATTAAACAGGTAAAAATATAAATTCAAAAAAATAACAAATCAGTAGGCCATGTATATAATGTGTATATCCAAGTATATCTCATGTATACACGTTCGTAAAGAGGTATAAAAGTTTAATATTGGAAAGCTTTCGCCCTCGTTTTCCCGATGTTGCACAAGTTCCAAGGGATTTCATGAATCTCAGGCATGGCTAACACCAAGAGGATTAGGACAACCCGAATTACCATACTTTGACTTAAATTAAGTGAAACTAGCAAGGATATTTAAGAGAGTATAGGACACTGGTCATACGTATTTTATCAATAACATCATAGTAAGTCAAGATGCTTTTACAAACTGTAAAGTGGACAACTATACCATATATAACAACCAAAACAGTCTTAATACCAATGCAGGGAGGCAAACCTGCGTTAGCATATAAATGATAGATGGAAGAGTCAAACAATTTAGACAGGTAGCAGCAAAGAGAGAACAATCAACTCTAGATAAAACATAGCCAAAGTAACAAACTGAGTATGACAGTAGGGATGTACCATGGTCGACTAGCATATTCAACAGAAAGGGAATAAACAAGGCAAGTTATGCAGCAGTCACTGTATAAAACAGATGAGTTCAGAGACAATTCCAGACGCAGACATGGGCATAGGCAGCAGGGGCATGACTTCCTAGAGATGGCCAGTACCAATACTTTCAAGGCTTAGTTGATTCCTTACTGATTTTTGAGGAGTAGATAACATTCGTTCGCCAAAAAACAAAATACAATCAACAACCCATCTATCTCTGTTTTCTAAAACAGTTTCAAATCTTACTACATAGGTTTAACAACAAACTAATTATGCATAAACAAACGTGAGCATATACCAACCAACCACTATACTAGGCATCATACATATTTTGACTACACTGGCATCTTAGGAACATAAACTGACCAAACAAAGTGATAGTATCCAATATAATCTAAACCAAGCTGAGACACAATGGAGGCTAAATTAATAATCTGAGCAGCAAGTTAGTATTGTGTTGGACTACAAATTCATTAACAGAGGGTCGACTAATCTAATGGGGACAAACAATGCCATCAATCATATCATATACCTACTAATCTCATCAACTCTAACAAAACAGCATATAGATCATAACTTAATCAAAACAATAATTATTATACAATGCGTGGTTAACATAAGCATATTAAGCCAAGCAAACTTCCAAGACATTTTCAACTAACACAAACTACATTAACACCTAACAACTGCGAACAGACAAAACTAAGCTACCATACACTTAAAGTAAAACTCAGAACTAATCGTGTGTTGCGCCTAGCCATCTTATACCACCTGGATCCATATGAAACTGACTAAATCATAGCAGAGCATACTCAGGACAAGTTGACCAGTTTAATCTACGCAATCGTCAACAGCCAACAACTCAACAACGATAATTAAACCTACAACAGACCCATTAGGACTAATTGTAATCTAACAGCTACCACCAAATATCAAACAAATAGCAGGAAAACAAGAGACTACACAACCAACACAAAATTGCAGAAATGAGCTAAGATTTCGAACTAAAATAGAAACTAACGACTCAAACAACAAGTCTCATAATATTACATATAAAACCACTCTAAATGCTCGATAGTCAGAATAAATCATGCTTCGTAATTCACAGACCAAAACAGAGTAGAGCTACGACGCTTATAAAATCGATTAAGCCGGGTTGAACTCTAAATAGCACAGAAACGCAGAATCAAGAAAAACCAATTGGAAATACTAAACAGTCGACAAAACATATACAAACATATCAGGAACTTTAGATTCGAAGATATAAAAAAAACATACTGACCTTTTGTGGGTGCAGCGAACAGGCGACGGGGTCTCGAACCTACTCGAAGACGACGAACAAACGATGCTTCGATTAAACCCAAAATTTTGATTGTATGAAAATATAGCGATTTAGAGTAAGATCCGGCTAAAGTTCACCGGAAAAGTGAAAACTATGGTTTGAAAATGGTGTGTGTCCCTAAACACTGAATCAATTCCTAAAATATCCAAATCCCCTCCAAAACTGAATCATCCTCCTTTCACGATTCAACTTCGGATCCCATTTATAGGGTTTTGTTTGTATTAAAGTAAGGAGAGGAGCGTGGGAGAGAGACGAAGTGGGGATGACAGAGGCGTGGGTGACAGAGTGTGGTGGAAGCATGGAGATAGCAGAGATGTGGTGGGGAGAACGTGGGAGAGAGAAGGGGAGGCGGCAGGTGAGGGATGGAGAGAAGGGAGAGAGAGGTGAAGAAAGAAAAAAAAAAGGAAAAGGAGAAAGAGGAAGAGAGGTAGGGTTTTAGAAAAGGAAAAGTGGGTCGGACGGGTCAAAAAAGGGGTAATGGGCTGGTCGAGTGAAATGTTTGGGCCAGACGGGTGAGAATGGGTAATGGGCTGGGTGAATCAAAATGTATGGGTTGATTATTTGGGTAGGGGAATGATATTGTATTTGTATTTTGGGCCATTAATTTGGCTGAAAATTGTTGATCCTTCCTCCTCTATTTAATTATTTTTGGGCTTCTAATTTAATAACTGGTATAATATATATTATGTAAAGACAATAAATAATTAATATGTAGAAAAAATAAATATTTTGCAAAGTGTTGTCTTGTAATTAATTTAACGATTCCAAACCCGAAAATGAAACGATGACGAACATTTAAAATTTGTGATAAAGTAATGCTCGTAATTTTTAAAAATAAAAGTAGCGAAAATAATAGTAGTGAAAAATAAAGTATTTAGTTCGTCAGTAAATTTAGAAGCCCGAGTAAATAAAATTGAATAAAGGAGGGACAAAATTGGGTGTCAACAGGGGCTCGGCTTCTAATAATACGCACAGACACAGAAGTAAACACACGATGAATTCAAAAAGATGCGACATCTATTAATATATATATATATATATATATATATATATATATATATATATATATATATATATATATATATATATATATATATATATATATATATACATAAAGTATAATTTCAACCTAGTATATAATGTAATTTTTCAACGAAGGGTTCGGATAAACTACCTTGCGTCCCATAACTCCGCCCATGCCATACATAGTTTTTTTTTTTTTTTTTTTTTTTGTGTGTGTGTGGGGGGGTGTAGGTATGCATATTAGGTGTGAAAAAACTAGCCCATAAACATATGACCCCAACTCGCCCAAGTCTGGGCGGGTTAGTGACTCACTCATTTTAACCCCCCAATCAGCCTACTTAGAAGTTAGGCTGATTTGAACTAAATATGCAGGGGTCATTTGCATTTTTTGCCCCTAAATTGGTTCTTAATTTTTGCCCCTCAAGGCAAACAACTTTTTTTGCGGAGCATAAATTTATATTTTCGCATCCTAACATCCCACAAATTATGCTTCGCATGGACCGCGCCGTTAAAGAATTTATGCCTCGCTAGACTAAGTTCAATTTTGAAGGGAAACAATTATAGACCAGCCCATTTGAAGGGCAAAGATTAAAGACCATCCAATATGCAGCCCAAATTGATCAATCAGAAACACTGTCAGAGTAAATTGTAAATTTTATTTTGTTTGGTATGGTATATATAGACATAAAAAAATAATTTATTAATTTTATTTACTAAAAAAACAAATATTAAGGAAACAAAGATAGAAATTAAAACTTGGTGAATATTGAACATGTTGCTATGACCTCTTTGTTTAGTCCATCATGACCAAGCCCATTTCAACTCTGGTGGTCCTTGGACAGGTTAATAACTCAACCATTTATTAACTCAAACTTTGTGACCTTTCTAATTTCAACTATAAAGTCATTCGTTGACATTAATAAAGTGAAATTTGAAAGATCATACGTGTCAATGTGTTATTAACACCTTGATGATTCTCGCATTATCCAGAAATCACTTCTAAGTTCTAACTCTAGTGTCTTTCAGATTATGAATGTTTGATCCTTTTTTTTTTATTATTATTATTTCCTTTCCTTTTTGAGTCACTTCTCAGCGGTTCATCGTTTTAACTTTGTTAACAAAGTTATGATCATTTTATTAAAAATGCACAGTGCCAACTAATGATCATGGCAACCGCGATAAAATTATTATCATATTGCCCATAGATTTCGGCTCGAACACACACTCGAACTCGAACAAAAATCAGAGAAAAATAAGAGAACAAAATAATAAGAAAAACAAAAGCGAAAATAGGCCTTGTAAAAGATGAGTAGTGAATTGGTGGTGTTTGAGGGTGATAATGGCTGGTATTTATAGCCAAAGGGTTCAAAGTAGCTTCTCTAAAATGTTGAAGATTTTGAATTTTTGAAAAGAAGAAAGAGGAGGGAGATTTTGAGCGATTCAAAAGAAGAAATGATGGAAATGGGATGGGACATACCAGAAAATCGATTGAAATCGCATATGGCTCGAGCCTGCAAGCTTTAGGGATGGAGTATGAGAAAGAAGAAAAGGGGATGAAGGGATGTAGGCAGATGTGAGAGGTGAACAACACCTTTACCATTGCTATCCCTAGGCGACGATATGACGATTTGCATAAAATTACTTTATGAATGATCGATTGGCTAAAATTTGAATAAAACTTAAACTAAATTTTGACCAAAAAAAAAAAAAAACAGTTGCGCTTGAAAATACCCTGAAGTTCACATCATATACGCAGATAAATACAAAGCATTTGTGGTTTTCTTAAAAATCACACCTTTCTGGGATTCAAGACAAAGACTTTGATGAAGGCGTGTTGTGGCAATAGCGATGGTCCATTCAACTTTGATGTGAAGAAGAAGTGTGGAGAGGAAGGAGCTGCTATGTGTTATGATAGGGCTTATCATTTACATTGGGATGGATTTTGACTGACCCCAGAGACTTTGGAGAACCTGATTGATACGTTGTTTAGCAGAAAAGGATTTGTACTTCCAGAATTCAAGTGTTGGTTAGAATGTGACGTTAAGAATTGAGATAGTTACAAAGGAAAATAACTTGCACCCAAAAGTGAGAAAGTCATTTTCCCCTTCTGATGAAAAATATTTTGACAAATATACACTAGAAAATTACTTACTGAAAACTACTTCATACAAAATATACCCTTAAAGTTGTTTTGTTAAAGGAACCATTTTTAAAAAATAGTCATGACACTGCATTGAATCTCATTTAATATTTGCTTCCAGTCTGCACCAAAACACTAATAGATTTTTTTTACCTATAAAAGGATACTCAAAGAAACACACTCAAGTATCAAAGTAGAAATAAGAAAGAGTAGTTAAATAAAAGGAGGTTTTTTGTTAAAAGGAATTTATATAAAAGAGATGGCTAATAAGATGTCCCTGATTTTTATTTTTTCTTGGTTTATTAGCAATTTTTTGTACCACAATAGCTGGAGAAGTGCCTAATGACAAAGTTCTTGCTGATCAAAAGAATTTTGTAGGGGGTTGGTGGTGTTGGAGGATTTAGTGGTGCTGGAAGCAATATGATGCCTATTGGTGGAGTTGGGCTTGGGGCAGGTGGTGGTTTTGATCTTAGTGGTGGATTGGTGATGTAGTGGGGGTGTTGGTGGAGTAGAGGGACTGGGTGGGGCAGGAGGACTTGGCGGACTAGGGGGCGGTGTTGGTTGACTTGGTGGATTAGGGGGTGGTGTTGGTGGACTTGGGGGTTAGGGGGTTGGGGAGTGGAGGTGGGTTGGGTGGTGGTTGTGGACCTTGTAGTGGGGCTGGAAGTCTTCGATGATCATGAGAGGAAATGTCATGCCTCGAACCATGGCTTGGGTATAAGATGGCACTCGGTGCCTGACTGCGTGTGACTGACGAACCACATGGCTTGCTTTTGCTGAATCAACATGGGATATGAACTGAATGTGGAATGTAACTTTAAAATATAGATAGTCTGAAGAACATGAGTAATCATATTACTAATGAAAATATTGTTTAAACATGAGGCGAAAATAATTTTAAAATATAATAAATGCTGAGCCAATACTGGCTATATGACTCTAAGCATCTGACATGACATAATTGAATAGTCTATGAAACCTCTAACATGATTCTAACTGCTAAATTGTTTACCAGGACAAGGCCTCTAGCATACTATAACTGTAAAACTAACATAAAATATAAATACTGATCCATCGTCTTGTAAATTTGCATCGTGAAATGCAGGCACCCAAACAAATAAAAGGGAATGTCAGTTCATTTGAATTGTACTGGTATGTAAAGCAACTGAATGAAATAAGCATGACACATGGAAATAATCGAACTGAAACTGAAACTGTATCTGTAAGCTGAACATGAACATGAATATCATCTGACATGAGTGTGTGTGTGTGTGTGTATATATATATAACATGAGTAAAAGTATTTGTAGTTGGAAGAGCATTAATATAATCGACAACATGAATCACCACATGGGTACGTAGAGTCTGGTACCTGTCTCGATCAATAGAGCAATCTCATACCTTGCCAAGGGTACGAGACATAAACATGACATGAAAGGATCCAATCAATAAAACATGAAGGAATCGTACTGAGCGATCTTTTTCCTATGATGGCAAGCATAGTTTCAAGCCACGTGAGCCTTCTTGATAATCTGTGCAACTCTCAAAAACATGAACATGAAAATAGGTGGCATCTGAGCCCATGGTTTTCTTAAACACAATTTGTAGACATGAATTATAAGTAAAATATAACATGAATATATAATTACATAATATATTTGTATGAAAACATGGAGACATGTAGGATTTTCATGAAAATAAGCATAATGGTTCATATCTTGCATTTAAGAACCCATGGAATGCAAAGTATAGGTTTTCATGGATTATGGATAGATTCCCAATAACCAAAATAAAATATCAAGAACACAATAATGAATTGTTAATACAAATATGGTATATCATGGTACATGTACTTAGGGTTATCATGAACATGTCTAGAACCCTAGCTTTTTATGAGCTTTCGTATAATCATGGAAGAACATGGCATAAGGAAGAACAATGATGCTCCCACACGTGGATAGAAACCCTACATACCTATAAACGCTCCAAAAATCGTAATAGAATTCCAAAAGTTCAAACCTTGAGATGGGTTTTCTTGAAAATCCTACGTTAGGAACAATGATTTCCTAATTAGATTACATGAATAATGCTAGAATTGACTTGGAATGGCTTACCTTAATGTCTTGGATTGATGGGTGAAAAGGAACTTCGTTCTAGGGCCTGAACGAATGAAAAATAGAATTAAAAGACTGAACTGGTGTACTTATACTTAACTGTGTTGGGAGAAATACTGAACATAAATACGGTCCGTATTTTGAGATACGTTCTGTATTTTATCATGGCACAAAACAGAATGTTGAGGCTGAATTTTTCACAAAATACGAATCGCATTTACGGGTCGTATTTCATTAGACAGTTCTGCTACCCTTTAGTAAAACGGCCATAACTTTTTGTACAAATGTGCGTTTGACCTCCATAATATACCTGGAAAGGTATTTCAAAGGGCTACAATTTTCATCAAGGAAGTTTTCCAAAATTCCCATTAATTAAGGGGTTATAGTTGCTTGAAGTGAGGTCTTCTACAAACTCACTTGAACACAAGCTCCGTAGAGTGGCCTCAAACATTGCTTTGTCCAAAGACTCATCTTATGACTTGATTAGTTTTCATAACACTTCCTATACTCCTCATATCGGTTCCATTCTTACGAGTCGAACTCTAGCTCGAATGCACGAGGTGTTACAGGAAATTTGATAATTAAGTTCATTTTCGTGATTTTTTTAATGCAAGTTTGGGTATTAAACTTTGTTAAAGTGTGATTCTTTCCTTTGTTGTAATTTTGGTTTGAGTTCGTGTGACCGTTTTGCATTGTATTAATTGACATATTTTCGGATTTTCCCAATGTTCAATGCCATGTTATAACTATGAATTGTTAGAATGTTACGCTTCTTTTTCTTAGTGCCCGTTTCACATCCATTTTGCGCACCATTTACACTTTGCTCTCTTCTTATTTTTCACTAGTGAAGTTGTCCACGCTCGCGCAGGCATAAAAAACTTCATCATTTTTCTTTTTAAATGATATTTTTTATTTTTTTAAGATTTTTTTTTTTTTTTTTTAAATGTAACCTTGATCAATGTTTACTAATTTAAATTATTCTCTCTTTTTTTCACTTTGAATTATAAATTTGACTTCAATATACATTCCTTTCACTTTTAAATTAAAAAAAAAAAAGTAAAAATGAACCTACTTTTTTTTAAAAAAAAAAATACATAGGAGGTAGAGGAAGGGGAAGAAATGAACCTACTTTAATTTGTTACTATTTTACTCAGATTTCTCTCATATCTATCTTAAAGACAAAATTTATGGCGAAGAGCACAATATATTCCATATTGACAAAAATGCCTAGTATTATATTAAAAATAATAGGAATCCGATCTTTTCCCTTTGTCAATCAAAACTATTCAATTGGACAACCAATTTATTTTCAAGGGACAAAATATTCTCTAATTTATTTTTAAAAAATGATAAATACTCAATATGAATGCTAGCTGGCCTTAGGTATGTAGAAAGTTAAATTGGAAAACAAAAATGAAATTTAATAAATGCATATTAGAATATTAAAACACCATTGAAAAGAAATTACCCTAACAACAATTGATATGTAAATCATTCTTAAAACTATAAAACGCTTACACTTGTGATACTTAAAGTTATTTCATGAGATAAAATTCAGAATGTTTTGACCTACTATCTTGATTTTTAGAAGTTGTAGCAAATATGAATAAGATAATGTTTCAAAATCAGGTTTGCACCACATTCTAAGGCATTAGTATGTAAATATGGTTTCATTTCTCTTGAATATTACGAATCAGCCATAGAAAGAAAAAAAAGACGAAAAGGTCTGAAATTGAGAATACAAGAGAATGGAGATTAAAGACATTAAGGTTCTTATCCTCGATCTTCTGTTCCCTTCATAACTATTGTTATCTTCCTATAACTCCTTTCTTCATAGCACTTACTATTTGGTGGCTCCATCATACTTATTTCTTCACCATATCATAATATATATAGTTTGCAAGATTACTATTATTTTCTCTTGAATAAAAACTACAAACAAAAATATTAAAAATATGCGTTACAAATCAACCATAGCAAAAAAGACGAAAAAGTGAGAAATTAATAATACAAGATAATGGAGATTAAGGACGTTAAGGTTCTTATCCTGAATCCTTGGCTGCTTCTAGTCCCTTCATAGCTATTGTTATCTTCTTATAAATCCTTTCTTCATATCATTAACTATTGGTTGCTCCATCATACTCATTTCTTCACCATATCATAATATATATAGTTTGCAAGATTACTATTGATTCTCTCGAATAAAAACTACAAACAAAATATTAAAAATATGTGTTACAAATCAACCATAGAAAAAAGACGGAAAAGTGAGAAATTGAGAATACAAGAGAATAGAGATTAAAGACGTTAGGGTTCTTATCCTGGATGGTCCCTTCATAGCTATTGTTATCTTCCTACAACTCCTTTCTTAATATTACTGACTATTGTCTGCTCCATCATACTCATTTCTTCACTGTATCATAACATATATGGTTTGCCAGATCACTATTAATTTTCTTCATTTAGTCCCAAAAAAAAAAGGCTTTGTAAATGAAAGGTTTTAGAAACTTAAAATGGAGGCAGCAGATAGTTGGTATGAAAAATACACTAAAATAAATTATTGCATTTACAAAATTTGTTGTTATTTTGGCTTTTGTAAGGGAAATTGAAAGAATGATGGGAAAATGGATCATTTCACCTAAGTTATACCACTTCATATATGGAAGTTTCATTGCTAAAGTTTAATTAATTGCATATTAACTATACTGGTAATTATTAGCATTAACATAGCATTAGTGGGGATTACCGACGTTGGTGTTTTTCTTAAAATATGCTTGCTGGGTTTCTTTTGGGAAGGCTAACGGACTGCAGTAGTAATAAAAGGCCTAATAAAAATTGACTCTCTTATTAAGCTTGTTATTATACGGAATGGGAAAGGCTGGGGAGTAACAATTCAGATTTTTTTGTTACAATAAAATGAATTAAAAATAGGTGAGAAAGGCAAAAAAAGGAGAAAAAAAATAAATATCAATAGAGGCCATAGAGAGGTGCCACATAGGATTGTCTATACCTAGCTTTATATTATATATTGATTGATTAGACAATTTGAATGAGTTAACATTATATTCTGTGAGCGTCAGTGAATGTTATATTAGAAGCAATTGATATATTGTTCGTAGTTTTTGCCTCAAGTTATATAAAACTTGGTGAATTACATATTTACTTTTCAATTCGTTCAAATTCGTGGCATGAGCCTTATTTCACGCACTGCACTGTTACAAATAAACTGAAGCCTCGGGAGAAATAACTAACTCATAGAGGACAGATCATGGGTATTTTACTGTCACCTAACACCAGGAAGTTGTAACGTTTCAAACATGAATCGAGATCAATAAAAAAGAAGTTGAAAATGGCGAAGCAGTATCATTAACTTCTTCCACTTTGATGTTTTCATAATCCAGCAACAAGATGCTATAGCTTAATGCAGTGGTGCGTGGAACCGGATCTTTTAATAACAAAATTCAAAATATAAAGAAGTAAACACACGAAGAAGCTAAAGTGATTCGACATCTACCTAGATATACATAAAAATGATTTTTTGACCTTATATATATATTTAGAGTGTAATTTTTTTACGACAGGGGTTCAAATTCTCCGGAGTCCGGAGCCTAAAGGGTATAAAAATACACGGTATTTACCAAAAGGGGATGCCCAAAAATTTATATACCAAAAGGGGTATATCGTGGGCTGATCCACGATATACCCCAAAGTTTTTTTTCGGCTGTCAGAGCCAATCAACGAAAAATTTAAAAAAAAAAAACTTTGAACGTATAACGTGGACTGATCCACGTTATACAATATATATATTGTATAACGTGGATCAGTCCACGTTATACGTTCAAAGTTTTTTTTAAAAATTTTTTTCGTTGATTGGCTCTGACAGCCGAAAAAAAACTTTGGGGTATATCGTGGATCAGCCCACGATATACCCCTTTTGGTATATAAATTTTTGGGCATCCCCTTTTGGTAAATACCGTGTATTTTTATACCCTTTAGGCTCCGGACTCGAATTCTCCGGTTCCCTTGTTTGCTTGATTAGAGAAAACATTTGAAGATAGTCTGGCAAAGGAGGAAGTTGAAGCTTAAATAATAGTACTAACTAATCTATTGCCTCGTTAAAAATGCTTTAAGACTTGAGAATAGCAAATTCAAACATTCAAAGACTTGCATACAAAAAGCAACTAAGAACTTCAAGACTAGTTCTTTTAGATTATCTGGATTACGATTTTATAGAGAAATTTGACTCTTGTTATTATTCAAGCTGAAGCAGAATCCATTTTTTCTTCATGGAGTAAACTACTCTTTTATGTGCAACCAACTTTTTTTCCTTTCCCCCATGACATTTCTAGCTTCCTTGCAACTTCTTCCCATGAAATTCGTTAGGCAATAAGGAATGTAGAGATTCAAAAGCTCATATACAACATAGATGCTTTGATGGGCAATTGAGTAGTACCAGCGGCAAAGTTATAACTTCAAATATAAGAAAGTAAATATATGGAGAAGTTAAAGGGATTACACACACAAAACGTGTATATATATGCTCCGATCCTATCCCTACTCCTAGCTCTACTCAAATCCAACTATGTGCTATACATGTTTAATGCTAGTGATATATAACAAATTACAAAAACAAGTGAAATGATAGATGTAATATTTTGTGATTTGCCTCTTCTACCATTGCTGGGAGCAGTGGCGGAACTAGTATTTCCGCTGAGGGGTTCAAAACATAAAAAAATAAACATACAAAGAAGCCTAAGGGGGTTCAACATCTATTATATATATATAAAAAATAATTTTAACCTAGTAAAAATTGTATTATTTTTTTCGCCGAGGGGGTTCGGATGAACACCCTCGGCTCTATGTGGCTCCGCCACTGGCTGGGAGTACTAATGTGATTTCTAGGTGGGGCTGACAACTGATATATAGCACAATAACTTGACTCAACTCAATCTTTTAGCACCGACCTCGTAAGTTCTCAGTCTTTACTTACAAGTATGGAGCGATGAACCTTATTCTTGCAAAGAGTTATTCGTAGTAAGTTTTAACACGAAACAGTGCAAGAATAGATCTCACTTTTGGTGTCTAGTATAGTTTTTAGAATTTGATAGGACTTCACGGTGTTTTTGGTTAAATCTTTTTCTTTTATCCACATTTTTCTCAAATCTAATAGACAGATTAGGGGTGGCAAATGGTGGATTTGGTTGAATTTGGGCAGGTTGAAAATGGTTTGAACAAAAACGGGTTGTGTTTCAACCCGCCCATATTTCATGTGGGTAAAATATGAATTGAGTGATAAATGGTTAGATTGGTTATGAGCTAGCCCATGTCATATAAGTGTAATATTATTTTCAGGTGTAATGTTTATAATTTTTTCTTTTGTCAAATTGAATTAACCTTTGATATATTTATAATAAAATATTATGAAATAGAAATTCGGGGGGTGGGGTGGTGTGGGGTAAGAAATAATTTCCCACTTTTTAATAATTTTTTTTATTAAAATAAGATAAAATATATGAAATCGAAAATTTGGTGGTTGGGGGCAGGCAGGGTGGTGGTGGGGTTAGGGTCGGAATGGGGGATAAGAAAAAAAAATTCTCATTTTTTTTTATAAAACTTATATAAAAATGAAATAATATATATGAAATAGAAAATGAGCTTTTGCCCCGCGGGGGGGGGGGGGGTAGGGTGGTGGGGTAAGAAAAAATTTCTCACTTTTAATAAAGCAAGATAAAACATATGAAATAAAAAATGTAGAGGAAGGGACGGGGGTGGCAAGCGGGGTTTTGATGGAGTAAGGTAAGCACTTTTTTTTTTTCTCATTTTTCATATTTTTGTTTTACGAAAGTACAAGAGAATATATGAAATAGAAAATGCAAGGGGGAGGCGGGGTGGTGGTGGTGTAAGGTTCGAGGTATGGAAGGTAAGAATAAAATTTCTCATTTTTTTATAAAATTTTACAAAATAAAATAAAATATATGAAATAGAAAATTTTGGGGGGGGGGGGGGGAGGGTGGTGGTAGTGGGGTGGGCGATATTGGTGGGTGCGGGGGGTGAGGGTACGTTAGGAGGGGGAGTAAGGGGTGGCGTAGAGGTGGGTAAGGGTGGTAGGGAGCAGGGGCAGGGGTGGGGGTAGTGTAGCTGGGCGGTTCGGTGGATTGGGATTGAGGGTGCGTTGGTGTGTTTTTCATCGATTCGAAAAATGTTTTCGCTCAAATTTTTAAGGAAAACATTATCTCTTATTTTGAGGAAAATGAGTTGTTATTGGGGGTGTGTTCGGTATGGAGGAAAATGTTTTTCAATTTTCTCATGTTCGTTTGATCAAAAATTTTGGAAAATCTTTTCTTTTGGAAAACATTTTCCTCAAAATTGGGAAAAATGATTTTCCTAATAAAAGTAGGGAAAACAAGTTCACAAGTTCATTTCATCAACCACCCAACCCAATCCCAACCACCAAACCCCAACCACTCCCAACCCCCACCCACCCCACCCCCACCCCACCCACCCCCAGGCCAAAAATAACTTTTTTTTGGAAAAAAAGTTTTGACATTATTTTTGGTTTTTTTCACCCCCCACGCAAAACCCGTACCCTACCCCCTCCCCCCTCCCCCCCACACAAAAAAATATTTTTTTTGAAAAAAAAAAAGTTGACTTTTTATTTGCACCACACCCCACCCCGCACCCTACCCCTCCCCAACTCCCTCACCCCTACCCCGTCACCCACCTACCCCCTCACCTCCCTACCCCCCAGCAAAAAAAATATTTTTTTTGAAAAAAAAAAGTTTTTTTTTCCAGCCCCCACCCCAACCCCACCCTCCCCCTCCCCCAAGCCCGCATATGTCACGACCCGACTAGGGGGGCCACGACGAGCACCCGGTGCAACCCCACCCGGGCACCCCGTTATCATGCATATCATAACATCTAGGTGAACCATAATTCATTTCATGCATTTTAAATCATTAATCAAGCTAGTCCCATTGGACGATCATCATCAATTAACATATCATGGGCATCTATGCCATGTCAAATATACAAGGCCGACGAGGCCAACAAAAGATATACAAAACATAGGCCGACATGGCCAAACATCTCTACCCACATACACATGACTACGAGCCTCTAAGAGTATGACATATCATGAGCGGGACAGGACCCCGCTATGCCCATAGTTATATACACAAAAGAATGAGTACCCGAAAGATATGGCTCCGAAGGAAATGGAGCTCTCTATGAAATCTTCAAATAGACAGCTATGGGTCAAGTCTGTCTCCCTGTGCACCTGCGGGCATGACGCAGCGTCCACAAACAAAAGGACGTCAGTACGAAGAATGTACTGAGTATGTAAAGCATGATTAACATTGATATACAACATAATGAACAATATATGAAATAGCATAGGAGGGGAGACAATAATATCATCATCATCATGTCGCTTACTTACTCACATCGTCATTCGTATTCTTATACATAGTCTCATCACATTCTTTTACATAATATATATACATACATAATCATTTCGTATACATGGCATTTACATAGCGTACCCGACCTCATTGGATCAGTATTTCATATGCATACTTGGCCAACCAAGGCTCAATGTTACTCATACCTGGCCCTACCAAGGCTTCAGGGTTATCCGTACCATCTGCAGATGTGTGCGCGCGTTTCGTAATCGTATACATATTCTATACATATTCATACACATATATTCTACCCGGCGTTATAAGCTCGGGGTTACATTATAGCCCTTCATAGGCACGTATGAGTATAACAGCCCATAGGCACCTTTAGCATCATTATTATCACCATCATCATTACTATCATTATCGTTATTGTTACTTCTATATCGTAGTCTTACTCGTCACCTGAGGTGCGTAGCGCATTCGTAGTACCAATCAAGGATAGTGAGCTTATGAGCTCGGAAAGTGAAACATTTGTAGTCAACATGCTCATATAGAGGGATTAGGAGTTTGGCCAAAGAGCCATGCCTTATGAAAGAAGGGTTAGCCTTACATACCTCCTTGTCGAATTATTCTACACTTGCACGTACTCCTTCGATGCTCACGTTTTTACCTTCATTAAGGCCATACTATCATTAGTATCGATAACTAGTGCACATGGCTAGAACTAGAGAAAATTGGACAGCATCTCCTTTATCTATACAACATTTGTCCATATCATAATTCAACCCCAAACGTCAACAACACATTTATAATATCATTTCCATGGCCATTAATCATCTACATTATCCACATTCTCAATTCACTTCCATTTGTCCCTATTTAGGGTCACAACACCCAACTTCGTTCATCCATATACAATGTTTATTTCATGATATTAACGTCATTTATAACACACTCATATCACAATACAACAACAATCATGATTCAATTCAAACTATGTCTCAAAAACGTCACTATTCATCATTCATGTCCTAGTGGACCATGTTTTCTACAATCCATGCATTTTAATTCTCCTATACCGTAAACATCATATAAAAATCATGAATCTTACCTTAGAAGTTGTAGGGGCAAGCTTTTGTTGATAATACTCCACTTTGAGCAAAACCCTAGTCTTTCTCCATTTGGGTTTCTTGACTTTAGATGATCCTTGATGGGTTTCTACCTTGGATTTACTTGTTTAATGTGGTTGATGGATTAATACCCTTGAAAACTTGTACAAAAGTTGTAGAGAGATGTTTTAGAGAGAGAGAGGAAATGTGGAAATGATTTTCATGAACTTGGTCTTTATTTATTAAATCATCACCGAATTGCCGGGTTCCATTATACGGTCCGTATAATGGTTATACGGTCCGTATAATAGACCGTGAAATGGGTCTGCCCAGCACCCCTTCACTGTGACTACTTGACGGTTCGTTATACGGTCCGTAAAACAGTTTTACGGTCCGTATAACTGACCGTAAAACGTTACTAGTGAGCAACCTTTCACTGTGACCATTTGACGGTTCGTTATACGGTCCGTATAAATTTTATACGGTCCGTATAACTGACCGTAAAATTCCACCAGCAACCAACCTTCACTGTGATGGTTTTACGGTCCACTATACGGTCCGTATAACATTATACGGTCTGTATAATGAGCCGTAGAACTCATCAGTCACTGAACTTAGTTTCGCCACTTCGTTTGATCTCCGATCCTCATGGAACCTTCTTAACACTTGTTTAACACTTCAATACTAATCTAAGGGACGTTATAACTCTTTCCCAACATGCCCTTAAGTCATCATTAACCCGATACTCGTATTTCGCTAGTTCATTCACTTGCGTACCAACGGAAGATTTTTCCGAGGTGTAACATTCTCCCCCCCTTAAGAACATTCGTCCTCGAATGTCGAGAACACCCGGGATTTTATAAAAATTTCGCCAGAGTTTCCCCTATAACATGGCACTAACAACCTGTCACAACAACCCATAATATCGATGCCACACAGGGCCACATCATAACAACATGAAAATTTTTGGCCACACACGACCCATAAGCATAAAAGGAAAACATCCATACCTTATGATTTTGACGTCTCATCTTGGACTTCTCCCAAGGGCTGAAATAAATGCGGGTACTTGGATTGCATATTTTCTTCCGCTTCCCATGTCATTTCCTCTCGATTATTATTTTTCCACAAAACTTTAACTGAGGCCACTTCTTTGTTTCTAAGCCTCCGTACTTGCCTATCTAATATGGCAATGGGTATTTCATCATAAGTTAACTTTTCTGTCACTTGAATATCATTCACTGGGACGACCCTCGTAGGATCTCCAACACACTTCCGAAGCATCGAGACATGGAAAACCGGGTGAACTGACTCCAAGTCTGGAGGTAAGTCTAATTCATAGGCCACTTTGCCTATCTTTCGCACAATTTCATAAGGCCCTATATACCGGGGACTAAGCTTCCCCTTTTTGCCAAATCTCATAACGCCCTTCATCGGCGACACTTTCAAAAACACCCAATCCTTAACTTGAAACTCTAAGTCCCTTCGACGATTATCTGCATAAGACTTTTGGCGACTTTGAGCCGCCAACAACCGATCTCGTATGAGCTTGACTTTCTCTATGGCTTGTTGGACCAAATCGGGCCCCATTAACTTGGCCTCTCCCGTTTCAAACCACCCAATCGGGGATCTACACTTTCGCCCATATAAAGCTTCATATGGTGCCATTAGGATGCTGGAGTGATAACTATTATTGTAAGCAAACTCAATGAGTGGCAAATGGTCATCCCAATTTCCCCCAAAATCTATCATGCATGCCCGTAACATATCTTCAAGAGTTTGGATGGTGCGTTCAGCTTGCCCATCGGTCTGTGGGTGAAATGCCGTGCTAAGGCGCACTTGGGTCCCTAGACCCCCTTGAAAGGACTCCCAAAATTTGGCCGTAAACTGAGTTCCTCTATCGGAGATAATAGACACTGGGACACCATGGAGTCTCACTATTTCTTTAACATAAAGCCTTGTATAATCTTCTGCCACATAGGTCGTCCTGACCGGTAAGAAATGAGCTGATTTAGTGAGTCTATCCACAATCACCCATATGGAATCATACTTGCGTCGAGAACGAGGTAGCCCTGTAATGAAATCCATATTAATCACTTCCCACTTCCAAGTTGGGATTTCTATAGCTTGCAATAAGCCACCCGACTTTTGGTGTTCTATTTTTACTTGTTGGCAATTGGAACATTGGGCTACAAACTCCGCTACATCTTTCTTCATCCCATTCCACCAATATATAGACTTAAGATCATGATACATCTTCGTCGTTCCAGGGTGAACGGAGTAACAGGAACAATGAGCCTCTCTCAAAATCTGGTGGCGTAAGTCTGCCACATCGGGGACACATAGCTTGCCTCGGCATCGGAGGGCTCCGTCTCCCGAAATATCAAATGGTGACCCCTCTTTCTGAGCGAGCGTATCTCTGTACTGCATTAGCCTGGAATCCTCACCTTGCCGCTCTTTTACTTCCGCTACTAGCGACGGGACTGCCGAATTCTGAATGGTAGCTCTACTGCTACCTGAGTCCACTACTCGGACCCCTAGGCTGGCTAGCTGCTGAAGCTCACGGGTCATTTCTCTCTTTTCTTGTCGCACATCGCATAAGCTCCCCATAGACCTGCGGCTAAGAGCATCGGCCACAACATTTGCCTTTCCGGGGTGGTTCAGGATTTCGACGTCATAGTCTTTTAGCAACTCTATCCATCGTCGTTGTCGCAAATTTAACTCTTTCTGCTTGAAGATGTACTGGAGACTCTTATGATCTGTATAAATATCCACGTGGACACCATATAAGTAATGTCTCCATATCTTTAAAGCATGGACCACCGCGGCCAATTCTAAGTCATGGGTAGGATAATTCTGTTCATGTTTCCGTAATTGTCTAGAAGCATACGCGATCACCTTACCATTTTGCATCAATACACAGCCTAGCCCGACGCCTGAAGCATCACAATAAACAACATATCCTTCCACTCCCTCTGGAAGTGTCAAGACTGGGGCAGAAGTCAATCTGTCTTTCAACTTTTGGAAACTACGTTCACAAGCATCTGTCCATTGAAACTTAGCTGACTTCTGAGTCAACTTTGTGAGCGGTGCAGAAATAGAAGAGAAACCCTCAACAAATCTTCTGTAATACCCGGCTAAGCCCAAAAAAACTACGAACCTCTGTAGGGGTTGTGGGCCTTGGCCAAGTTTTCACTGCCTCGATCTTTTGACTATCCACTCGAATACCATCAGCTGCAACAATATGGCCCAGGAATGATACCGAGTTCAACCAAAACTCACATTTGGAGAATTTTGCAAACAACTCTCGAGCTCGAAGAACTCCAAGGACGGTTCGCAAATGCTCCGCATGCTCAGCCTCGGATCTAGAGTACACTAGGATATCGTCGATGAATACCATCACGAATAGGTCCAGAAAAGGCCTGAATACATTGTTCATTAAGTCCATAAACACTGCCGGTGCATTAGTTAGCCCAAACGACATTACTCGGAACTCGAAATGGCCATATCTTGTTCTGAAAGCTGTCTTAGGGATATCTTTCTCCCTAACTCTTACTTGGTGATACCCGGACCTCAAATCAATCTTTGAAAACCATTTGGCACCATGCAATTGATCAAATAAATCATCAATCCTCGGGAGGGGATACTTGTTCTTAATTGTCACTTTATTCAATTGCCGATAATCAATGCACATTCTCAAGGAGCCATCCTTCTTCCGGACGAACAATACGGGTGCTCCCCACGGGGATGAACTAGGCCGAATGAAGCCTTTTTCAAGCAAGTCTTTCAATTGCTCCTTCAACTCTTTCAACTCTGCGGGTGCCATTCTATAGGGAGGAATGGATATGGGATTTGTGTCTGGCAACACATCAATCGCAAAATCTATCTCTCGCTCGGGAGGAAGGCCTGGAAGCTCTTCCGGGAACACATCCGGAAATTCGTTCACTACCGGAACTGATTGAAGAGTCGGCGACTCAACTTCTACATCTCGAACTCGCACTAGGTGATAAATACACCCTTTAGTGATCATCTTCCTCGCTTTTAGATAGGAAATAAACCTACCCTTTGGTGACGCCGTATTCCCTTTCCATTCTAAGACTGGTTCGCCCGGGAACTGGAAACGAACCATCTTCGTTCTATAATCAACATTGGCGTAGCAAGAAGCCAACCAATCCATGCCCATAATAACATCAAAATCTACCATTTTTAGTTCATGCAAATCAGCTACTGTACGGCGGTCACATATCACCACTACGCAATCTCTATACACTCGGCTAGCTATCACCGATTCGCCAACGGGCGTAGACACCTCAAAAGGCTTAATAGACTCCGGCTCAATTATAAATCGACCCGCAATATATGGAGTAACATAAGACAATGTGGAGCCCGGATCAATCAAAGCATATACATCATGAGAGAATACCGATAATATACCTGTGACCACATTAGGAGAAGACTCAAGATCTTGGCGTCCAGCCAAAGCATAAATACGGTGCTGAGGACCGCTGGAACTGTGAGGTCTGCCTCTACCTCTACCATGGCCAACCGGCGCATGTGAACCTGGCCCCATAGGGCGTGCAGATGCTGAAGACCCGGCTATCGACCCTGATGGCTGGGCCCTACCTCTACCCTGTACCGAGGGGCAATCACGCATAATGTGGCCTGGTCGACCACAAGAATAGCAAGCATCTGAACCTGATCGGCACTGACCCCAATGCAACTTCCCACACTGGGAACATCGTGGCACAGGTGGTCTAGACTGGCCTGAATCATCTCTATACTGAGGCCCTGAATAACTCGGGCTCGGCCCTGAATGAGCAGATCTATCCAATCTCTGGCCTGAAAACCGTGGGAGCGCACTGGTCATAGAGTAGCCTGCATGCCTAGGGGGTTGCTGCCGGTGCCCACCTCTGGACTCACTCATCGGCCCCGAAGATCTAGCCCTCTTGCTATGTCCCCTATCCTGTTCACGTTCATTCCTCCGCTGCTGTAGGTGTTCCTCCAATTCCTGAGCATGCGCCTGAATACGTGCAATATCCATGCCATCCTGAAGAGATGCAGTCAAGCATTTATCCATCAAATGTGGCCCTAGGCCCTTCACAAAACGGTGCACCCGATCGCCCATATCCGCTACCATGTCCGAAGCATACCTAGCCAAGGAATTGAAGCGGAGACTATACTCTGTAGCACTCATGCTACCTTGCCTCAGATTCAAGAATTTATCGGCCCTAGCTCGCCGAACTTCTGGAGGCATGTAGTGACGGAGAAAAGCATCGACAAACTCTTGCCATACCGGCGGAGGTGCATTGGCTCCCCGCGAAGCCATCCAAACCGTGTACCACTGGATTGAGACATCCCTCAATCTGTATGACGCTAGCTCCACCGATTCGGTGTCTGAAGCATGTATCAATCGGAGCGTCCTTAGCATACCATCAACAAAGTCCTGGGTATCCTCCTCCAGTTTCGACCCAAAGAATTCCGGGGGTTTCAAAGCAATGAAGTCACGGGCCCTTGCGCTAACAGTCCTGTCACCTTGCCCCGCGCTTGGCCTCTGAGTCTGGGCCGCAACCAACTGAGTCAACAAATTAATAGCCTCTCTTACGTCTTGGCCTGAAGCATTCGGCGGAGGAGCTGGAGCTGGGGCTGAGGCTCCCACGTGCTCCTCAGTAATAGGCACTGTCTGGGAGGACTGAGATTGAGCCGCACTCTGGGACTCATCTTCCTCTACTACTGGTGGCGGTGCTCTTTCAGCCCGCTTTTCTGCCACCGTCTTGCCCCTTTGGGCTGCTGTAGCCTTTTTCTTTTTAGGCATCTCTGAAATACACAACACACGATTTAAGAACAAGAATTTCTTACATCATAGCTTTATCGCACGATTCTTATGAAGAAAGAAGGTCATATATTCCTAAGATGTCCGCAGCTTCTCGTTTATAAGTGTGGCGCGCAACACACCCATAACCAAGACTCTACTAGACACGGCCCGTAGACACATCCTAGGACTCAACTGCTCTGATACCACTTTTGTCACGACCCGACTAGGGGGGCCACGACGAGCACCCGGTGCAACCCCACCCGGGCACCCCGTTATCATGCATATCATAACATCTAGGTGAACCATAATTCATTTCATGCATTTTAAATCATTAATCAAGCTAGTCCCATTGGACGATCATCATCAATTAACATATCATGGGCATCTATGCCATGTCAAATATACAAGGCCGACGAGGCCAACAAAAGATATACAAAACATAGGCCGACATGGCCAAACATCTCTACCCACATACACATGACTACGAGCCTCTAAGAGTATGACATATCATGAGCGGGACAGGACCCCGCTATGCCCATAGTTATATACACAAAAGAATGAGTACCCAAAAGATATGGCTCCGAAGGAAATGGAGCTCTCTATGAAATCTTCAAATAGGCAGCTATGGGTCAAGTCTGTCTCCCTGTGCACCTGCGGGCATGACGCAGCGTCCACAAACAAAAGGACGTCAGTACGAAGAATGTACTGAGTATGTAAAGCATGATTAACATTGATATACAACATAATGAACAATATATGAAATAGCATAGGAGGGGAGACAATAATATCATCATCATCATGTCGCTTACTTACTCACATCGTCATTCGTATTCTTATACATAGTCTCATCACATTCTTTTACATAATATATATACATACATAATCATTTCGTATACATGGCATTTACATAGCGTACCCGACCTCATTGGATCAGTATTTCATATGCATACTTGGCCAACCAAGGCTCAATGTTACTCATACCTGGCCCTACCAAGGCTTTAGGGTTATCCGTACCATCTGCAGATGTGTGCGCGCGTTTCGTAATCGTATACATATTCTATACATATTCATACACATATATTCTACCCGGCGTTATAAGCTCGGGGTTTCATTATAGCCCTTCATAGGCACGTATGAGTATAACAGCCCATAGGCACCTTTAGCATCATTATTATCACCATCATCATTACTATCATTATCGTTATTGTTACTTCTATATCGTAGTCTTACTCGTCACCTGAGGTGCGTAGCGCATTCGTAGTACCAATCAAGGATAGTGAGCTTATGAGCTCGGAAAGTGAAACATTTGTAGTCAACATGCTCATATAGAGGGATTAGGAGTTTGGCCAAAGAGCCATGCCTTATGAAAGAAGGGTTAGCCTTACATACCTCCTTGTCGAATTATTCTACACTTGCACGTACTCCTTCGATGCTCACGTTTTTACCTTCATTAAGGCCATACTATCATTAGTATCGATAACTAGTGCACATGGCTAGAACTAGAGAAAATTGGACAGCATCTCCTTTATCTATACAACATTTGTCCATATCATAATTCAACCCCAAACGTCAACAACACATTTATAATATCATTTCCATGGCCATTAATCATCTACATTATCCACATTCTCAATTCACTTCCATTTGTCCCTATTTAGGGTCACAACACCCAACTTCGTTCATCCATATACAATGTTTATTTCATGATCTTAACGTCATTTATAACACACTCATATCACAATACAACAACAATCATGATTCAATTCAAACTATGTCTCAAAAACGTCACTATTCATCATTCATGTCCTAGTGGACCATGTTTTCTACAATCCATGCATTTTAATTCTCCTATACCGTAAACATCATATAAAAATCATGAATCTTACCTTAGAAGTTGTAGGGGCAAGCTTTTGTTGATAATACTCCACTTTGAGCAAAACCCTAGTCTTTCTCCATTTGGGTTTCTTGACTTTAGATGATCCTTGATGGGTTTCTACCTTGGATTTACTTGTTTAATGTGGTTGATGGATTAATACCCTTGAAAACTTGTACAAAAGTTGTAGAGAGATGTTTTAGAGAGAGAGAGGAAATGTGGAAATGATTTTCATGAACTTGGTCTTTATTTATTAAATCATCACCGAATTGCCGGGTTCCATTATACGGTCCGTATAATGGTTATACGGTCCGTATAATAGACCGTGAAATGGGTCTGCCCAGCACCCCTTCACTGTGACTACTTGACGGTTCGTTATACGGTCCGTAAAACAGTTTTACGGTCCGTATAACTGACCGTAAAACGTTACTAGTGAGCAACCTTTCACTGTGACCATTTGACGGTTCGTTATACGGTCCGTATAAATTTTATACGGTCCGTATAACTGACCGTAAAATTCCACCAGCAACCAACCTTCACTGTGATGGTTTTACGGTCCACTATACGGTCCGTATAACATTATACGGTCTGTATAATGAGCCGTAGAACTCATCAGTCACTGAACTTAGTTTCGCCACTTCGTTTGATCTCCGATCCTCATGGAACCTTCTTAACACTTGTTTAACACTTCAATACTAATCTAAGGGACGTTATAACTCATTCCCAACATGCCCTTAAGTCATCATTAACCCGATACTCGTATTTCGCTAGTTCATTCACTTGCGTACCAACGGAAGATTTTTCCGAGGTGTAACAGCATCCCTACCCTCGTCACCCCTCCCTCCCCCCGCAAAAAAAATTAATATTTTTGAAAAAAAAGTTTTGACATTTTTTTTGGTTTTTTGCACCCCCAATCCCCACCCCACCCCGCACCCTACCCCCCTCCCCCACCACAAAAAATATTTTTTTTTTAAAAAAAGTTTTGACATTTGTTTTTATTTTTTGCACCCCACCCACCCCCCTCTAAAAAAAATTGACAATTATAAAAATTGAATGTTTGCGTGGTTAAAATTTAAAACTTTTGGAAGGGGTGATGGGAGAGGGGGGGGGGGGGGGGGTGATAGGGGATGTGGTCGTGTAGAAAATTTAGAAAAAAAAAATTAAAAAATCAAAAAAAAAAATGTTGTGGGAGGGGGTGGGTGGGGGGTAGGGTGCGGGGGGAGGGGGTGGTGTATGGGTTAAGGGAGTGGTTGGGGGTGGGGGTGCAAAAAATAAAAATAAAATGGAGGGAGGAGGTGGGGGCGTAGGGGTGGGTGAGTGGGAGTGGGGTGTGGGTGGGGTGGGGGTATAGGGTTGGGTTGGGGTGGGGGTGCAAAAAAAAATCAAAAGAATTTTTTTTTAGGGGGTGGGGGTGGGTGGGTGGGGTTGGGGGTATGGAGTTGGTGAGGCTTGGATGAGTATTTTCCGGAAAACGTTTTCTATCAACCAAACGAACATGAGAAAATAAGTAAGAAATTCACTTATTTTTCCACTACCCAAACGAACATGAATTCACTTATTTTCTCGGAAAACATTTTCCTTTGAAAACATTTTCCTCCATACCGAACACACCCTGGGTCTAGTGATTTCATATATGAATACTTATATTTTACCTATATTTGCCCATCTTTTTATGAGTTAAAAAGAGACTTGAAACCATATTACCCAACTAAAATATGAGTGACCAACTCACCAAAATATGAGTTAACTGGGCTAATTTTCTAAATATGGATTGAAATCGCCAACTCTAAGATAGAGTTTGCTACTAAAATATTTGGCGTTAATCAAAAGTGTTCACTTTTTAACTAAACTTAGAGGATCAAAACTGCTCAAGAATATATGTAAGAGACTACTTTGAACCTACCCTCAAACATAAGCTACCAATTTTGTCATTTTTCTCGAATAAATACCAAAGTCGCAACTATTTGATCAAATTGTTAGGACCTGAGTGAATCTAAACCAAAATTCAGGGGACCAATCTTGCAAAGTAACCTCCATGTATAAGAAACCCCAAATTTCTCCTCCTCCTTGTCTGCTCTCAACTAGGGACAGTTCTTTTACAGACATCACCAAAACCAGTTTCTTGATTGTTTTTTCAAGGATTAGAGGTAACAAGAACTAAAAATTTCAAAGGAAAAAAAAAGATGGGACCTCAAAAATGCAAAGTATGTGATGAAGCACAGTCAAAATACAAGTGTCCCAATTGCTTCATACCCTAGTAAAAATTTCCCTCACTTCCTTTGTTATTTTCTTTGAATAGTGTGTTTCTATATATATAGATTAGTTTCCACTTTACATATTTTATATTTGGGGTTTGAGTCTTTTTTTAATTTAAACCTGTCCAAATAGAGCTGAATGGATATATATTACTCATATAGTGGACTAGACTAGTAGGGATTTTTTTTTTTGGGGGGGGGGGGGGGGTTGTAATTTATGGTTTCTTTTCTAAAGATTGATTATTGAGAAACCCATAATTTTGTTTTTCTTGTTTTGGTCGTTTTGATCTTGCAGTTGTTCTTTAGTCTGTTTCAAGAAGCATAAAGGTACATTCTTTGGAATCTAAATATTTGTGGTTTCTGTATTTTGTAATAATAAAAATTGTTCTTTTTCATAAGGTTATTTGTGGGTTATGCAGAAATTCCATGTGGGAAACCGGAACCGGAACCTGAAGAAAAGCTTGGTAAGGATGACTTCTCAACTAGTTGGACTTTTTTTAAGCCATATAGCTTTGCATAATCATAATAAGAATGTGAATGATATGCATATTTTTTCCTGTTAACTGTAGTTGAAGTTTATTGTCTTTGTCCATATTTCATAAAGTCATGGTTGAAGCTCTTTTTCACAATTCCAGTTAAAATTTAACAATCAGAGTTTGGTAAATATTTGCCGGTGATCAAAAGTGCTCACTTTTGGCAGCTTAAAGGACCAAAACCTTTCAGCTGATACTTAAGGGACTATTTTGAACCTACTACCAAAGATATGAGACCATTTTTGTCATTTTCTCTTTGGTTGTCATTTAACTATCCTTTTTTGCTGGTGATGGTGCATTATGTTTAATAGGTGTTTGCATTTGTGGTGATGACTTTGATACTCGACAAGCCTTCTTGTCAAATACGGGTGCATCAAGCATCCCGTATTCATGTAGGGTTCAGGAAAGGGATGCACCCAAGGGGGTATAATGTATGCAGCCTACCCTGATGCTATCATAAGTGGCTGAAAGAGTAGGGTGCTTACTAGCTTCGTGGATCCTTCATGGGGTTTGTAATTGTTGGTTTTGGACGTAATGTAAATGTGGTATATTTAGGGACGGAGGTAGAAGTTCAGCTACGGGTTCGTCTGAACCCAATAGCATTTGCTCAAAGAGTGTATATGTATTGAGAAATTCAATTAATTATGTACACTTATTAAATTAGAACCCAGTTATTTGCACTTGAAGTCGTCATTTCAGAACCCATAACGTTAAAATTTTGGTTCCGCCTTTGGTATATGAGCTAGCGAGATTCAGGCACTGTTTTGTTGTTTTATCTGGTTTTTCCTCCAAACAGCACTAAATACTTGTATTTGTGTGAAAGGCGAGCTATCATCACCATCCCCCTTTGCCAATTGCTATACATTTAAAACTGACTTATGTAAGCAATTTACACTTCGATTCCAGCTTGTGTGTGTGAACAGTGATGAATTCAGGCACTATTTGTTGTTTTAATTTAAGCTTGATGTGTAATATGCGTATCAGTAGGCGTTTGGCCATAGATTCCAAATATTTTTCACTTATTTGGAATTTATGAAGTTGGAGTTGAAGATGGAGCTTTGTTTGGTTATACTTTCCGCAAAGGAGAGAAGAAGACACTTTATTTGAAATTTATGAAGATGGTGTTGATAAATAGGTTTGCAGCACTTTTCCAAACTTGGAATCCAACTCCAAGTTGGATTTGGAAATTTTATAACCAAACACTGATTTTGAAATAAAGTGAAAAATTATTATGGAAAAAGTGAATGATTCTCTCATAGCCAAACGGCTAACATGCCTCACCTTATCTCTTTTAGCTTCTGCTCTAGCACCTCATGTGGAGAAGCCAATCTATGTTGATGAGCCAAGCGAGGCGCTGAATCAGTCGCAACTAGAGTCTATAGGTATGTATCACAAAATTGTGTAATGACAAAATAATTATGCTACTCAGGAAAGTACCTGAACATCTTCATTTGCTGCACGATTACTGTAACATAGTGAGCGGATGATATGACGTCTGGGCTCACTCTTCATGTTTCTGTTATATTTGTGAGAAACACTCATATTTCAGCTCCGAGAGCATAACGATCTTGTTCCCTTCCTTAAAGAGTTATACATCAGACAGAGAACAAAAAGCTTCTACAATGTTGTAGTTTGAGAACAGGACTGACTAGGCTTCATTTCGCTTCCACTGTGATTATGATATGATTTCATGCACGAATCTAATAGCATGTTTGACTAAACATCCAGAATATGCTTATTCTGAAAAGTGCTTTTTGTTAGACGTGCTTTTAGAAAAGTATAACAGTTTGTGTTTGGTTAATTAATTTGAAAAACATTTTTGCCAATATAAGAGCAGTATTTTGCTTGGCCAGAGTTCCAAAAGTGCTTGTGAGAAGAAGTTACTTTTTTTAGCTTCTGAAAAACAGCTTTTGCTACTACTCAAAAGCACTTATTTTCTCTCTAAAAGCCGGGGCAAAAAGTCTCAACTTTCTAAAATAAGCACTTTTTGAAAAAAATAAACACCCATGGGTTTGGCTTTCTAGAAAGTTGGCTAAATAGGCTATAAATCTTCAAGACTTGGACTTGCTTCATTGCAGGAAATCATTTTGAAATGATATGATTTCTTATAATGAAGCAAGTCTAAATAAGAAAATGATTTGATTTCCTGCAATGAAGCAGTCTACGCCTTGAAGATTTAGACCAGAGGCGAAATCAGGATGTATGAAAGGCTGTGGTGAGGCGGTTTAACACTAAGAACCTCATCTTAATAAGAAGCTAAGCTACCAACACTAAGTTTGCCTTCTATTGTACCTGTTATGTAGTCTAGTTCTGAGAAATGCAAATACTTCAGTTTCAATAGTGAGTTTACAGCCATTGATTGGCACTTTTATGCCCATCCTCCGAGCAAAGTACTGATTTATTATACTGGAAATTGCACTTTTTGTAGCAATGAATAAACTTCTTAGTTATGTGCCAAACCAATATTCTGTTTCTTGAATCATTCTTTTCCCCCGTGACATTTTCTAGCTTCGTTGCAGCTTCCTCCGCTGAAATTCTCGAAGCTGTAAGGAACAAAGAGCTTCAAACACTCATATACAACCTGGATTCTTCTTTGGATGCAGAGACTGTAAGTACCATAACCTTACTAATAGCTGATTATGTGCAACTCTAATAAATTTACGGTAGAAGATAATATGTCTAATTTAGTCAGGATGACAACACTAAAGAACTAACATAAATAATTGTACTGATAGAACCTTCTCTTCTACCATTGACTGGATGTTAATACACGACCAAAACCATTATTCTTTCTTATTCATTGTTCCTTTTATTTCCAAGTGTGAACATTACCTTACCAAATGCAGATAGCGAAAGAGATGAATCCATTATTAGGACTCATTGAATCTTATAAATGATTGTTTCTGTATTGTGGATTTTTTTTTTTAAAACAAAAGACACTCTCCCTCGAATAGGTATGTTTGTTTTTTCAAAACCAAAGGTATGTTAATGCTGCTTCAATTTTCTATTATCGTCCGTCAGGAGCTTGACAAGGCAATGGAAAAGGAAGAATTTCGCATAATCAGTGAAAAGGTATATGATACATTCCTACTTTCTCTGCTCAGTATATGCATATAATATCCTACTTTAACCATAATAAATCTTATGATTCAACCTTTTCTTTGGCACTGCCTAATATCAATCAATGTGACTGCAGATTTTGTCCATAATTAGTCAATGAAGACTTCAACAAAATGCATGATTTCTCTATAATGAGTAGTGTTGTAACAAAAGGAAGATCTTTTCCGTCGTTCAGAAGCTATCGCTACGTTGTTGTGGGTATCTACTGCGAAGATTCTTCTTACATTTCACTTGAAGACTTGTACTTTTTTTTTTTTTTTTTTGATATTTGTACCATAAATATAGCAGACCTTTTGTTTTTAAAAAAAAAAAATTGACCCGTCCATCTGAAAAAAGTTCTCATTCGTTTATTTGTTCTGTTGTAGTTTCTTTAATCAACAAATTAAACCAATGTTTTTTTTTCTTTATTTATCTTGATCATTTCAAACAAAATAATCTAAAAGGAACTTGTTTCTCCATGTTTTGATAAGTTTTCTTATGAATCAGTTTAGACATTAGATGCATCTCAAATCGACCCAATTTTTTAGATTTGCGAAGTTCGACTATGCCTAAAACGACTCGTTAATGAAAATATGCTTTGGTCGGATTATAATTGTATTAGCTAAATTTGACACCCAAATCACTTGCATCATAAGTTCTTTGAACTACTTGTCTTCATGGTTGGAGTCGGAAGATAACTTACGAGTTTGGTCAAATTCAATAGTTTTGTCTTAGAATCAGTTAGAGAAAAGGACCAAAATCATCCATAATGTTTGGGTTTGGATCAAAATCATACATATTCTTTCACATGGAGCACTAATAGTACATTATGTTTGCATAAATGGTGCACTTTTAGTCAAACTCCCAAATAAATTTAACGAAAAAGAACAAATTTGCCCCTGAACTTTTAGAAAAGGTATAAAAATACCCTTTATTCATCTATTTTTGCTAAAACTACCCCTCAATTCAATTTTTTGGCTCATTTATTCCCCTTGACTAATGGACAACACTAATTTTTTTTAAAAAAATAAAAAATAAATTGCACATGACATTTTATTACTGAAAAATTGATTTATTCTTTTAAAAAGAAATCTGAAAAATCGTTATTTGTAGAATAAGGAAAAATAATTTTTCAACATTCATTTCTTTAAAAAACAAATGTAGTAAGCCTTTTATATATATATATAAAAAAAAACAGAATTGGATTTTCATTAAAACATGTGGAATTTTTTTAAGTTTGGAAAACTTTTTTTAACGGGTGGAAATCCCATTTTTTTTTAGAAAATTCAATTTTTAAATCTGAAAAACTAATTGTTTTTTTAAGTAAAATGTGCAAAACTAATACTCCATAATTTTCTTCTAGATTTAAAAAAAGATAGTTTTCTGGGTTTTTTTTAAACACAGTTTTTCCATAAAAAATTTAATTTTTTCAGATTTTTATAAAAATCCAATTTTTCACATTTTGAAAAGAAAAAAAATTAGTGTTGTCCGTTAGTCAAGGTTTTACTCGTTAAAAAAAAAAATTCCAAATTTTAAAAAATTCCAAGGTTTCAGATCTCTTTTTAAAAGAATAAATCAATTTTTCAGTAATAAAATGTCATGTGTAATTTATTTTTATTTTTTTAAAAAAAAATTAGTGTTGTCCGTTAGTCAAGGGGAATAAATGAGCCAAAAAATTGAATTGAGGGATACTTTTAGCAAAATAGATGAATAAAGGGTATTTTTATACCTTTTCTAAAAGTTCAGGGGCATTTTTGTTCTTTTCCGTTAAATTTATTTGGGAGTTTGACTAAAAGTGCACCACTTATGCAAACATAATGTACTATTAGTGCTCCATGTGAAAGAATATGTATGATTTTGATCCAAACCCAAACATTATGGATGATTTTGGTCCTTTTCTCAATCAGTTATTAACACTCGAAATAGTTATAAAGTTCAAATCCTAATGTTTCCCCCTTTATCTAGCGAGTATTTGACTACACATGCCACGTACTCTCTCTATTCATTTTTGCTAGTCATGTTTTGCTTCTCGAGATTTAATTTGACTAGTCAAAGCTAAATTGAAATAAATTAATTTAATATTTTAAAATTAAAAAATTTTACATGGTCAAAAACTATACGAAAAATACTATAAGTTGCAATTCTTCTCATACTAAAATATAATGAAAAAACACATCTTAAAATGTTGATTAAAGTCCATGTAATTTGACTCTCAAAAAGCGAAACGTAACAAGTAAAAGTAAACAGAGTATTGTCTGGTTAAGAGTGTTGTTTCATTAGAGTTGAGCAAAGAGAAAAAGATTATTCTTTTAGATAAGTCATCAAAATACTTAACTCAAAAGAATTTGCAATAATGGTAGGGGCCATTTGCTTTTTCCCCTCTTTTGTGCTTAATTTTAATTTTTGTCATTCAAAATCGAACATATACCTATAGAGTCATAAGTTAGGCATAACTTGTGGATATTATCATGCGTAAAACAAACTCAAAGGGAGGACGACATTTTTGACCCCTCTTTTTTGGGGCCCACATCAGTTCGGGTTTGGGTCTGGCTCCGATATCATGTCAAATCAGGCATTTGACATAACTCACACCGCAAAATCTAGCTCAAAGGGAGGAAGATTACCCAAGCCTTATTAGAGCCCAGGGTTCTCGTCCGTCAATGATGTTATATATTCTCTTCACCCCCCACCCCCCACACCCCGCCCCCCAGATCCGAACATTCTTTTTATGCGGGGTTCACGTCCGGTCTGAAGCGTGCACATTCATAAACCGAAGGCTTTTTCATTATGTCCTTTAGCCATAAGTTCGATTTTGAAAAATAAATTTTAAAGACCAGCCCATTTGAAGGCCAAATATTGAAGACCAGCACTATTGACGGACAAACCTTGCAATTATTTGTTAGCTACACTATACAAGAAAAAATGACCCGGATCGCAAAACTGTCCCCTAAGCACCGTTGATTAAAATATTGAGATCAACCGCTATCCTTTACGATCCGCGTCACTGCCCATCTACCAATCACAACTCTCGCCTAAATCACTATATAAACTAAACTAACTTCCTATTTTCTCTACACCTTTCAATTTTCACTTTATCTATTTTCTTGCTCTCTTTATATTATTATTACCTAACAACAATGGCACCAAAAGCTGAGAAAAAACCTGCCGAGAAGAAACCAGCAGCCGAAAAAACTCCGGCAGAGAAGAAACCAAAGGCAGGAAAAAAGCTGCCTAAGGACGGAGGTGCAGCTGCAGGAGATAAGAAGAAGAAGAGATCCAAGAAATCAGTTGAAACCTACAAGATTTACATCTTCAAGGTGTTGAAGCAAGTACATCCTGATATTGGTATATCAAGCAAAGCTATGGGTATAATGAACAGTTTTATTAATGATATATTTGAGAAGCTTGCACAAGAATCTTCAAGATTGGCTAGGTATAATAAGAAACCTACTATTACTTCAAGGGAAATTCAGACAGCTGTGAGACTTGTGTTGCCTGGTGAATTGGCTAAACATGCTGTTTCTGAAGGCACTAAAGCTGTTACGAAATTCACTAGCTCTTAATTTTTAGGGCTTCTAAGGTTCAAATTAGGTTTTGTGGGTGTAAATTTAGTTTAATTAGTATGCTTTTAAGTGTTGAGATGATCGAGTTGGTCTAATGTAAGGTTATGGTCTAATTAGTATGCATATCTTATTTGTCTTGCCAGTAAAATGGATATCTCCAGGAAAGATTTTTCTGTTTTCTTCATTGATTTTGCTTGATTTGATCTTTTAATTATGCCATTTCATTTTTTACTTGTCACGATTTGTTTTTTGAAAGCCGATTTGATTTATTTTAAGAGCTAAATTAAATTAGATTAATTTAATATCTTAAAATTAAAATTTAATTGTCCAAAAACTATAAAAAAAAAATATGTGACAAATATACATACAACTTAGTTTCCACTTTGTATAATCTAATTCTGTGGGTTTGGAGTCTTTTATTTTAAACGGGTCTAGATAGAGCTAAATGGATATAGATTATTCATATAGTAGAACTGACTAATTTGGGATTGAGGCGTAATAGTAGTAGTATTGGATTTTGTTGCTAGACAATTAATGGTGCTATAACAAAGGAAGATCTTTCCCATGGTTTCCTAGTCCTTTTAGGTATATTAACTAGCCTTTAACCAAGTTCATCATTTAGCTCCTCTGACCCCTTCCCAGTTATTAGCTAGTGCACTGTCACAGGCACCGGGACCTAGATATTAATGGAGAAGTCAGCCCACTAAGGAACAGAGCTTCACTGAGCCCCCAGTCTCAGAGTAGTATGAATACAGGAGCACAGCAGCGTCTACATTGTAGTAGATATGGCAAGGGACACTCGGGTGTGTCACAGGGATCTTGATATATGTTATAGTTGCGGCCTTCAGGGCCACATGCAGAGAGAATGTCCTTCAGCTGCAACGCTGAGTGTACTAGTGCCAGTGGTACTGGCGCAGCTCAGCCCACCAATTCAGCCACAAATAGGTCAGTAACACCATTTGGTGCAGGTAGAGGAACGTCAAGGTCTGGAGCAGGCCAATCTTATTTCTATGCTCTTAACTGACCATCATGGTTCAGAGTCATTGCCGGACATTGATATAGGTACCTTATTAGTCCCTTTCTCATGATGACGTATAAACGACTCGTAAATGTGGCGAGAATAGACCTCACTTTAGGTATATTTTAACAAGTTAACAATACGCAAATGACAAACTGCAGAACTTACAGCCACAAATCCTTTCCAGTTATGGATACTCGACACCAGCTGAAGCACGTGTAGCAAGGGATCATAAGTCTAGGAAAAACTTACAAACCTGCTTCATACTGAATATCACTTCTTTCATTAAATACTTGCTTCGGAACATAACCATATGCGAAATTCAGAAAGAAAGAGCTATGATATATAAATCAACACTAGTTCTATCGTATTAATCAGCCACTGTAGACTGCACTCTTGTTTCTCTTACACTACAAAATTTGGTCGTGAGAAGCTCTCGTGGTCGATCGACCTTGTAATCAACCTGCAAAGACACAGAAATTGAATAAAATCCCAAGTTCATGCCAGTATCTGAAATGTGGCACTAATAATCATAAATTCATAGTCTAAGTAGAAGAGAAAATATATTTTAGCATCTTCATGTGGAACTTGTGCAAAGAGAATTAAAAACAATAAGTTTAAAATTTCATGCTTGCTATCTTCTTGTTGCTCTGAGACATATTAAAGCACAACAAGTAGAAAGTGCAGGATTGTTGGTTTTTAACAAAAGAAACTTAGAGAAATAACATAGAAAGGCCAAGAGAAATATACTGGTTATGCAGTCAAAAGGGAACTTATTTATGTTGCTTTATTAAGCTCTACATTTACACTACTTGCAGTAACAAAATTCAGTAAAAAAAATTTGATCATAATGCTAGCCTAGAATATCTCCACAAAAATCAGAACTTCAACTAACTAATTACTACTCACAAAATAAGAATAGCTGGCTAACAAGTAACTAAGATTTATTAAAAAATTAAAGCAGTAAAATAAAGTTATTGCAGTGCAAAAGCATAATTCTAACAACAACAACAACAACAACAACAACCCAGTGAAATCCCACATCGTGGGGTCTGCGGAGGGTAGAGTGTACGCAGACCTTACTCCTACCAAGGTAGGACGGTTGTTTCCGAAAGACCCTCGGCTCAATAAAAACATAAAAAGAAGTCAGATAAGGTTAAGAGAATCAAAACGATATGAAATGAAATAATGCAAGCGACACTGATAACACAGGATAATCAAAGCACAGGAAATAACAGATAATAGCAGAAATCTGAGCAGAAGAAATTATATTGCGATAATGCGACTACTAATAAGAACGGAAAACGAGACTATCTACTAGCCTTCTACCCTAATTTGGGTCCTCCAAACCCTCTTATCTAAGGTCATGTCCTCGGTAAGCTGTAGTTGCGCCATGTCGTGTCTAATTACCTCTCCCCAATACTTCTTCGGTCTACCCCTACCTCGTCTGAAACCATCCATGGCCAACCTCTCACACCTCCGCACTGGGGCAACTGTGTCTCTCCTCTTCACATGCCCAAACCATCTCAATCTCGCTTCTCGCATCTTATCTTCCACCGAAGCCACCCCCACCTTATCCCGAATATGCTCATTCCTAATCCTGTCACTCCTGGTGTGGCCACACATCCATCTTAACATTCTCATCTCGGCAACTTTCATCTTTTGAACGTGAGAGATCTTAACCGGCCAACACTCCGCCCCATACAACATAGTCGGTCTAACCACCACTTTGTAGAACTTGCCCTTAAGTTTTGGTGGCACCTTCTTGTCACATAGCACTCCGGAAGCAAGCCTCCATTTCATCCACCCTGCCCCAATACGATGTGTGACATCATCGTCAATCTCCCCGCAGCTTTGCAGAATAGACCCAAGGTACTTGAAACTACTTTTCTTCTGGATGGCCTGGGTACCAAGTCTCACTTCCAAGCCAGCCTCCTGAGGTGCTTCACTGAACTTACACTCCAAGTACTCTGTCTTGGTCCTACTCAGCTTAAACCCTTTAGACTCCAGAGTATGTCTCCAACTCTCCAGCTTAGCGTTAACTCCGCTACGAGTCTCGTCGATCAGGACTATGTCGTCCGCGAACAACATATACCATGGCACCTCACCTTGAATTTTCCGTGTCAATTCATCTATCACCAGCATAATTCTAACAAAGATGCACTTATTTTACCACCCTCAAACAGTGTTGAGAACTCTTTTTCCTTCATCTTCAGCTTTGGTACAAGAACTACAACAACAACAACAACAACAACAACAACCCAGTGAAATCCCACATCGTGGGGTCTGGGGAGGGTAGAGTATACGCAGACCTGACTCCTACCAAGGTAGGACGGCTGTTTCCGAAAGACCCCCGGCTCAACAAGAACTACAATAATGTAATATGTAAAAAAAAATTGACCGTCTGAATCGTATGCTTACCAGATTGATGATTCCCTGGACTTCCTTCTTTGCAACTGTTTGGTTTACTGCTGCTGGGCTGTTCCACTCCCTGATTCTGCATTTCAATACTGTGTATTGTCAAATGATTTCATGGAAGAATACGCAATAAATTAAGGTGATGAAACAAGCTGTTTTGGGCAGTTGACCACAGTTTAAAGTTTAGTCTATGTTGCAAGATGAAATTCTACCTGATAATTTCTACAAGAACATAGTTATCATGACAATGAAATAAATATGCACGAATTTGGATTAGTCTTAGAGGGTTTCATCTGTATCTCACGATTAGGTGGGTGTCAACGTACTGAGGTTAACGTACAACCACGAGCTTGAGATGTCAGATGGTGCAATTTCATTGGTTGCAGGAGCTGCTACTGAATTCCAAAATCATTTAGACTCATGAAACTACACAGTTTCAGATGAAGAAGATATGACACCTGTTCAGTTGAACAAAGGGGATCCGTAGGAGTGACTCACCCACATCCTGGATAGGTGACTTGGCATTCAGTGCTAGTACCGTTCCCCTCAATTAATAGAGACAAGACAAAAAAGAAGTGTAGCAGGAATAAACTTTTTTACTTAAGCAATCAACTATATAAAAGCAAGCAGAGGAAGTGACAAAGGTACTTGAGAGAATATATGGCAAGGAACCCTAATCGAACGCAAGGAAGAAGAGTGGGTTTCCTTTGGATAACTAAAGCAAAAAAGTATAAAAGACGATAAATAATTACAAAGAGTGAGAAGAACTAGGACTTGCCTGGGCTAACATCAGTTGTGCCTGCTGGAGACCAAAATATTGTTGATATGGATCACTAAAATTCGGAACTCTTGGCTGATCAATACTGTGTCGAGCAAGTGAGTTTGGCATTTGATTGTCGGGGTGGTTCGGGGATGGGATTCTAGATGGATCAGGTACAGGAAATGGTGGCAAATGATATGCCGGAAGAGGATATCTGGGAGCCATTTGTGCTGCTGCAGCTGCATTCTGCATTGCTGGACCTGGCGTTAGAGATGGATATGGCACCATTGGCCGGTTCGTGCCCATCCTCATACCCATATTCATTCCCATTGTCGGCATGAATTGCGGGATCCCACGATACATCATAGGGACCATGCTGCATCCCATGGACATCATCTGCAGTAAGGCAGCTATGATCAGACTGTAGCCTATACTGACCAATTAACTTTTTTCAAGGGGCTTAATTGAGGATAAATTCCACTTTCACCTTACACAGACAAGCTATAACAATATTAATACTAGTAATAGTCCAAATTATGATTATGAGGATTCTTATCTGAATAATTAAAACACGGAGAATCCAGAAAATTTTAAATTACAACTGCTTAACGAAAAAAAAAAATGAAAATAAAGACCTCTTCTGGTTTCAGAAACTTCTTGTGAGTCTTCTTTTCGATTATAATCGATGGAATCGACCAATTCGCTACATAAAGAATAATCGATTTGAACAGGCCGTAAGAACTGAAATGCACATGTCAACTTATAATCAGGATTTTGGTTAACATTATTACTGCATCACAATGCAGGATCAAGAGTAGGTGAAAAAATCTGAAATAAAGGATACTCCAAGTATTTCATTTTATATAGCGGTGTTGGACTGAGCATGTTGTTTAAGAAAGAAACATTTGGGCACCTACAAAAATATCCTTAAAACTTGTTGTCTTACACATACCATGACATTTCTATGGCTACAAGAGAATGTCATTAATTTAGGGTAAAGTGGAAAGTTTAAAGTTAAAGATTTTCCACATATAGAAAGAAGTCATTCTTTCTCAGACAGACTACAAAAGAATTGAGTCTCATAACAGAGGAAGTACTTAATTGAATTTCTTCAAATTTCTTCAGTGTTGGACATATCATAACCAGCTTGGGACAACAACTAGCTGAAAAAGAGTTTAACGAGGAAAAAATTGAGCTTAAACATCAGAAGAGGTTGAAGGCAGTAAAAATCAAATGATCCATGAAGAAAGAACTTTTCAAGGTCTTAGTCTGCAAGAGACAAACTTAATTGCTGGTTCCGGTATTGGTCCTTTTCTTATTTAGTAATCTTTCTTGATGCCCTTTTAAGAAATGTGATTGGACAAATTGCAACTGACTGACTTCTTATGACCTCAAACATACTATAATGTTAAAGAACTCTGGATTCTGATAAAAACCGCTTAGCGCCAAAGAAGATTAACGGGAAAACTCTCCTTAGAAATGGACTATTTAACTTCTATGATGGAAATATTTTCAGGCGGTCAGCCATCAATATGAGAAGAAGAAATGAATAGAAACAGAGCAATAAGTAAAGAGCTCATCTCAATGAAATCAGGTACTCCCTCCATTCCAATTTATGTGGCAACTTTCGTTTTTCGAGAGTCAAATTGACTAATCTTTGAAGCTAAATTGATTAAATCAACTCAATAATTTCAAATTAAAATTTAGATATTTAGAAACTATACGCAAAATATTATAAGTTGTAATTCTTCTCATGTCAATATGATGAAAAATTACAGTTTAAAAAGTTAGTCAAAGTTCACATAGTTTGAATCTCGAAGGCGAAAAGTGCCACATAAATTGCGACACAGAGAGTATTAACTAAAAACTTACCAAAACTCACTATACTATTTCATAAGTATTTTATACCAAAACAATATGATTGTTCAAATGGCAATAGCATTAAATACATACCAGTGCATGGTTAGCAGTGGATGGAAGATAACTCAAATCTCAAATTGACTTTGAATCGTTTTGAGTTTGATCTCAAAATCCCATGCCACATATGCTACTTAATCTCAATAAATTTCTATAGAAAAACTAATAATCTGCCTTCTCAGGACATTCTGGAAGCATATATGAAATATATCCGTTCTACAGAAGCTGGTGTTGACGAAAATGACAAGAAAATATATAGTTTTTCTTTGGGAAAGTAAAAGTGGAATAGAGACAAAAGTTGGCAGTATTTCAGAGTAAATTACATTCCTTATAGTATAGGGAATATCAAATATCCAGATACCGAACTTGAACTATTCACATATGTAAAATGGGCTCAGCAGAGCAAAATGGATATGCATGATTCATATAGCCGACCCATACTAGCTTAGGATTGATACGCTGTTGTTGCCATATTCCTACATCTAGGTAGTTGTCTTTTTGACTTAATTGTACTGTGCTTTGGAAAATCTACTTTTATAGAAATTTCTTATTTTGTACAATAAATGAGATAAAATAGCACAATAAACAAACAAACAGGTCTTTAATATGAAACATAATAGACAGAAAAGCACAATAAACAAACAAACAACTTGAAGTATGAAACTTAACAGTCAGAATACTACATAATGACGATATTCATACTCAGGGGCGGAGAGAGCGCATTAGTTACGGGTTCGGATGAACCCAATAACTTTTCTTTAGACCTTGTATTTGTATTAGGAAATTCATTAAATGTGTATAAATATTAAGTTGCAAACCTAATAACTATGACGACTATGGATATGGTAGCAAGTTTAGAACCCATAAGTTCTAAATTCTGGCTCCGCCTCTGTTCATACTCTAAGTAGATTAATAACTTGTAGATGTAGAAAATAGTGCAGTATTTGAAAACATAGTCTAAAACAGTCTTGAACAGGACATCAAATGTATTGAATTTTCACTAGTTTAGCTATCCAACATTCTGGTGTTGAAGTATTCAATATTTTAGTGGACTAAAAAAAGTTCCGTTTACAGCGACAAATTTTTTATGTTTTTAGTAATTAAGAGACTGAACAAATGGACTGACTGATGTTAGGAGGCAACTAAGGGCATTTTTGAAACAAGGAAAGAGAACTTGATTTTCAAGGTGCCGATAGGACAAAAAAGAATGTTAGCAAATATACCTGCACTTGCAATTGCAATGATTTAAGGTACTCAATTGCTTCATCCAGCATTGAAGCTTTGTCTGACTGAAAGTTGATTAAAAGAGAAACCTAAGTGTGAAATCAAAAATAGACTTTCTATGATGAACAGAACAAAATGGAGAATCCAAAGATGATGTTAAAACCTTGTTGCAGCGTGGTATGAGTTCTTGGAGAGCCTTCATTTTCTCATTTATTCTATCTCGACGTCTCTGCATTATTGAAGCACTCAAATATTGAGGAGACATACAATCAAAACACTTAAAAACCATCAAAACCTTCAGACCAAGACCTGGAATAGTATATACCCTTTCAGAAAGATTATGGACCTCTGCTGCACGAGATCTCTTTGTGGATGTAGAACTGCTGGCTTGCTTCTTTGCATCAGCAGACTCAAATTCAACATCCTGGGATATTAGAGAGGCCAAAGTTAAGAACATAATAAGAGAAATATCTGAATCAGCTCTTACAACAAGAAGAACAACTACTTCACCTCAAACCCAAGCAAATTAAAGGATCGGATGTCACCCCATTCAAGCTCGTGTGAATCCAATATTATAAAAAAGAATTAGGGCCTGTTTGTCCATGAAAATTATTCACTTTTTTGCGGAATAATTTCTCAAAATCCGTGTTTGGTTATGAAGTTGTCCATTTTTTCCAAATTCAACTTGGAGTTGGATTCCAAATTTGGAAAGTGCTCTAACTCAGTTTACAGTTGGAAAAATTCTGATTTTCAAATTTTGCCCCAATTTTTTTTTTTTTTTTAAAATAATAACAACCCCATCTTTTTATCAGCCACCAACTACCGTAACTACCAGAAGCCACCAACCCATATTTTTGTAATTTGTGAATGCAGGCTATAACATTATGTGACTATCTACCATGTGATATTACTCTTTTAGAGCAGATTTGGTTATTTGTTTCGTCAAGTTGACTGGTGTTGCTAGTTTTTAGAAATTGTGGGATATAAATCATATTTCATGTTTTTCTAGAAAAAGTATATTCAAACAAGAATATTATTCCAAATACTCTTTGCAAGAAGTTTAACCAAACACAACTCCATCTTCATAAATTTCAAATAAAGTGAAAAATATTTGGAATCCACGGCCAAACGCCTACTTAGTTTCGCTAACTCTAGATGTTCTCTACATTTTTTATTGGCATGTAAATCTCTAACAAGACTAAAAGACCCCAGCAAACATTAAGCCTAAAGTAAACTCACTAGCATGACTTAAACTTAACTATCTATCAGAAAAGAAAAACGAACTACAAATATAATAATATATGGGCCGCTATGTAAAACTAGATAATGCAGTAACTCAGCAGAAAGTTTCCATAAATTTCTTGTAGACGTGAAAACTAACAAAAGGAAAGAATCCAATATCAACCTGCAGCTATTTCATGTCTCTTACCATCAATAATAGGCATCAGGAAAGTCAAGCTAGACGATATTATTCAATAAAAGTTTGCATCAATCTCTCAGACTTTTAAGAACATGCACACTTTTTTAAGGGACGGAAAAAAAACATTGGCCAGCTAGTGCCACTATCTCCTGCAGTTTCGAAAGTCATTTTCCTACCACAGCCACTATTTATTATATTTGTATATTCATTATGCTATTTTATTACATGTTTGCGGTATTTTCGTTGCTCCTACTAGCTCATTTGTACCTTAACACCATTGCAACTCCAATGTTACTAAACTTAACTCATTTTAATCAATTTCAGTTTTGACACTCTCTGGAATCTAATCAAGAGTGAAAAAGCACAATGGCTTTATTGTATCATAGACCTGCTATCTATCAATTGGAGCAACAAATGGGACTAGAATCTGAGGAACTCAAATTTTACTAAATTCCTGATAATTGCTAGTCTAAAAAATCGTGATTGTCAGGCAGACGAACAAATAAACTCAAAAACTGAAGTAAACGCTCATGATGACACCGAAGACGGCTTAAACTAGGGTCAGAAAATAGAACTTAAGAAAAGAGAAGTATGACTTGCACAATCTGCATTCGAAAGACCCACCACTAGATAAAAGGAAATAAATACTCTCTTAGATCTGTTAAGGGATAACACTTCATGACAAGATTCTGTATATGAATATTTAAAGCAACAAGTTAAACTAGCATAGAAAAGATCCTGGTATGGAGTGCTCCCGCTTTAGTGGGCCCTATCTGGTGCCACTCCAAAATAGCCGGGCAAGCTTTCGGAGGCCGGATGGTTAAAAAAAAATTGCTTGAAAGAAAACGCATAGCACAAGAGTCTGATTTCAAGCACAAGATGACTTAAGGCTCCAGTGTTGCTACCGTGCTATCATATTGAAGCTTGCCACATAAAAACATATATTATATCTTCTCTTTGGAATTGCAGGACAAAACCTCCCAACAATCCCATGTTTACATCAGCAGGACCTATTTGTGCCACATTTAACTTTTCTTGGTTCTTTCACTATCAAATCATCAGTCTTTAGGATTTGTTCTGCGTAAATTATGGTATCCATCCTAAATTCTTCAAAGAAAAACCCCATTGCCTTGATCTTTACATTCCCTGAAATGTGGATTTTCTTATCTTTAATGTTAACTGTCCCAAATGAATGAGGGATAGGTTGTTGGTCTCCTTATATGGTCTTGGACAATTCTCATCCCACGAGCTGGCTTTTGGGATCGATTTAGACACAAGGTTCATTTTCTTAACATTTACAAACAAATACTTCATCAAATGTATGCAGAGGCGGATGGAGCACTATAACGAGGGGTTCAACCCCAAACTTTCGATGCGGGATATAGATTTATGTGTAAAAATTTACTAAAATTACAATAAATAGTAGATATGAACCCATAACTTTAGAAATATAATGGTTCAATACTAAAATTTTAGAAGGTTGAACCCTAGAGTTTAAATACTATATACGCCTCTGAATGTATGACAATAGTATAACAATATCTTGTCCAAGTAGTTGGTCAATCATATTGAGCTCCTTGGAGGTATTTCAATTTCAAAACGAGATTCTTTCTAAAGGGTGGCGCTTGAACCGAACATCCAAAATCACCACATTAATGGGATCAAGGTTCAGTGCTACAATGCCAGTTAGGTTTAATATTACCAAGGTCTTGGAAACCAACAAAGTTTCTGATGACTAGCAAAGATGAGTTTCTTCAACAAGAATGTTAAAAACTTAAAATGTTGAAACAAACAAATACTGCAAAAAGGACAACAAAGTACTACTATAAATGATGTAAAACGTGAAAGATGATTGGACCAAAGTCAAATATGAAGAATTATGTGGGCAGTCATTGGGTGGCAAGTGTATATGGGACAAAATTTAATGATATTACACTTTATGATAAATCCTGGTTGTGTCCTCCAGCAGCATTGCTCATGTTTGCTGCTTAACTTCAAGGTACCTATTGTATGCAAATTGCTGCTTAACCACATAGAAAATATTTACTTGTAAATTGATGTTTATATATACCAAACCAAATAATTTAATCATTAGAGTCTCAGAACCAAAACAAATAGTAGTATATATCGGTCAATTAGGGTTAAGTGGAAAAAGTCTATACGTAAGAAACTGTCTTTCATGAGTGTAAACATCGGGTGCTAGTAAAAATATTTTGGCACCTGTTGTGTTTTTCTACAACCAGTGCGGTCACTAACAAGGTTCGGTTGATTGTTTGAGAGGAAATTATATTGCTCTAAAAGCACATTAATTGCTTAGAATCTTCTCCATTAGCTATGTTGGTAACCAGTCAAAGTTTCACATTTAATTAGTCCTGCCATAATCCATACCGTAGCTTTTTCCTTTATATTTAGTCCATTAAAAAAAAATGATAAACCATTAAAATAAACTTTCATTTTTATGTGAATGAAGAAATAAAAACATTGAAAATTCATTAATATGATTTATATATATCGGTTTTTTTTTGATGAAGAATTTATATATATCGGTATTTAGAAACTATATAATTTTAAAATAATAATTAATTCCATTTTAATAGAGATAATTTTATATTGGTGAGGCAGTAATATGGTTACGGAAAAAAGAAAAATACAATGTGGGGAATAAGTTTTAATTTATTAAACGGAAGCAAAGAATGACTTTAACAAGTTGTGGTGAAATTTGAAAAACAAAGAGGAACGGAAAATAATAGGATTAAATTGAAATTTCAATTATTTTTAACTGGTAGAGTCTAGACAAAGAAAAGTGAAGCTTTGAGACATATTAAATAAAAGAAAATTTAAATAAAATACTAAAAGCAAATTGATAATGCAAATATCTAAGTTATTTGTTACTCGTTCTTTTCCATTTCGTTTAAAAAAATGAAACCCCGTTATATATATATATAAGAACCCTTCAGTTTTAAATTTTCTATTTACCCTGAATGAGATGCACTTACATACATCTAAATGTCATGATATGTTTTACGACTGAGTTTCAACAACACTTTTAAGAGGTTGTTTTGTAATTGGTAAGATAGGGAGGACAGTCATCGGTGATAGGACTAAATGTGAAATTACTTTATCTCACACTCCATACAATCTCAAAATTACTACTTCAAATTAACTTCAAAGATAAAATAATAAAATGTCACTGGCGAGAGTATTTAACAAAAGAAGCAAACTTCTTCCGTCTCAAATTATTTGTCGTATTTATTTAAAATAATTGTCTCAATTTATTTGTTATTTTAAAAATTTAAGGCACTATTAATTATTTTTTTCCAATTTGTCTTTATCCGCCGTAGAATTATGTCATTAATGAAAAAGACGCATAAATGGAATTCTCAAGTTTATTTTTCCCTATAACAAATTAATAACTAGAAATGACACGTAAATGGAAGAAGCAATTAATGGTGGAGAAAAATTATAACTTAGATATAGCTAAGATAAAATTAGTCAAATACTCTCCAAATTAATGTATTTCTTAAGAGTGTTATAAAATTAAAAAAAGACAGATAGTTTAAGACGGAAAATATAATCCTTTCCGTTACTTCCAATGGAAACAGACGCCCAAAAATTTGGGATGACCAGTAGAATTTGTACTTTGTGAGTACAAGCTACGAGCAGCTTACTCGACCTATCAACACCATGAGAATCCGTGTAAGTAATTTGTGGTGCACAATATGCCACTTGGCATTTCTGTGCTATTACAAGCAGGGTGAGGTGGCTTTCTTCTGGCCATGAATTCTCCGAAATGCTAAATGCATGGAAATGTTTAGATTCTCAAACACGTCAGGTGTGTACAGTGGTTTTGTATTACTCCCTCCGATCCATAATAAGTGTCATCTTAGCTAAAAACATCCATATTAAGAAATCAATAATGTAATGTGAAGTTTATTATATAATAAAAATAAATTCTTTTTTCGTCTTGATTAAAACATGTACAAGTAGTAAACCTTTTGACATTGGTATTTCAAAAATATCAAGTTATTAGGTGATTTTTCCAATCATCATTTAGATGTTCCTTTAACTTGTTATTTTTTGTCTAAGGGTAGAATTAAAAAAATTAGTCAATTTATATTTTCATTTCCTAAATGACACTTATTTTGGGATAATTTTTTTTTGCTAAAATAACTTTTATTATGGGACGGAGGGAGAAATAATTTTTTTTCGTCCTTGTACAGTGTGATTCGAATGGGTATTATAATCCGTATAAAACGTGCAACAGTATTTTATCAGCAGAAGGAT
>NC_083344.1:3159252-3212801 GCF_019175385.1 Lycium barbarum
TGGAGTTTATATCTTATTCAGGTGTTTGGATTTGGATCAAGTGACATTTGGAAAAAACAAAGTATTTGAAAATTAAAATCCTGTGTGGACTAATCACTTAAAAATATTTAAATTTCGTGAAAATATCTTTTTTTACTTGAAAAATGATTCCTTGAAGTTTTTCCATATTTGGAGTGAACTATACCTAAATAAGTTTTGATAGCTGATTTGAAAGTAAGTTATGCAGATATTAAATCATGCAGAGATAATACTTATCATGTTTGTTAGTTGATTTGAAAGTGAGTTATGAGATATTAAATCATGCGTAGATAATACTTATCATCTTTGGTTAGTTGGTTTGATGGTGAGTTATGCAGATATGAACTTAAAAAATATGGTGTTTGATTTGCAGTTTAAAAAATTCAGACCTGTGAGATTACACTGGTTATGTTATTATTGTTTGTTGTTGATTTGCAGTTTAAAAAATATCAGATAAGTTATGATAGGGTATCTATATATAGTATTTTATGTAGGATAGAGGGTGGAATAACTAAATGATACATAATTAATTCCTGCATAAAATAATACTTCATCTGGATAAAAAAGAGTGTCCGCTTAGCCATTTACACACCCTTTAAGAAAATATCAACTCTTAGACAAAAATAGGTAATTTGACTAAAATGCCCCTAATTAAATAGGTATTGAGATTTAACCACTTAACACTTAATAAGGGTAAACTTGAAAAAGTAAGATTAATGTTTTCTTGATTTGATATTCTTTCTTGAGTTGGTAAGTGAACGCTCTTTTTGAATAAAAAAATAAGGGCTAAGTGGATATTCTTTTTTATCCGGATGAACTACATACATTCTCTCATAACTAATTCTTGTATTATTAACACCTGCATAACTCTAACCAGCTACCAAATAACTGCTTGGCCATAGCAAGCAAAAGAAAAAAAAATGTCCAAACAATCTTACATTTACGATAGCAATATCAGATATTAATAATTGAGTTATTTATATTTAGGGTGTGTTGGGTATGGAGAAAAATGTGTTCGTTTGGCTAGTAGAAAATAAGTGAATTTCTTACTTATTTTCTCATGTTCGCTTGGTTGATAGAAAACGTTTTCCGGAAAATACTCATTCAAGCCTCACCAACTCCAACCCAACTCCATACCCCCACCCCCATCCACACCCCACTCCCACCCACCTATGCCCCCACCCCCCCTCCCCCTCCAAAAAAAAATTCTTTTAATTTTTTTGTTTTGTTTTTTGCACCCCCACCCCAACCCTCACCAACTCCAACCCAACCCCATGCCCCCACCCCTACCCCCACTCCCACCCACCCCCCACAACATTTTTTTTGAAGTTTTTTTTTTTTTTTTGAATTTTCTACACGACCACATCCCCCATCACCCCCTCCCCCCTTGCGTGGAACTCATACCACACCAACACCACCCCCCCCCCCTCCGAACCCCAACATTTTTTTTTGAAATTTTTTATTGTTGTTGCGGGTTTCTACACCCCTACCCCCCCCCCCCCCCCCCAAAAAAATCTTTAATAGGATTAGCTAACAAAAAAAAATAATATAAATCTGCATTAAAAGTATATCTCTGACCAATTGCATAACCTTCTAACTGCCCTATTTGCATGCATTATTAGTTTTCAGATACATCAATACTCAATGTTTTCCACGAGTCGAGTTTGAAGAAGGTAAGATTTACTTCTACTTTTGTGGCGTAGGGAAGCAAGGATAGAGAAGCAAGGATAGAGAAGCTATTTTCGACAAAGACCTTGGCTCAAAAGGAAAAAAAGAAAAAGAAAATTACACTGTATGTTAATGGGGCAACAATATTATCAAAATTGATTCATTTTTTAATTCTTACAAAAAAGGATCCAAACTTTTCTCTCTCTGCCTTCTTATATGTTTGTATATGTTGATATATGTTAGTATAAATGTCTGTATATGTTTGTATATTTTGAGCTATTTTTTATAATGTAAGTAATCAGCTTGTATATTTCTGAAATTTCTCCAAAAAAAAAAAAAAACACATGTATGCATGTGTTTTCATTATTTTTTTCCGCTTTGGAAGTACTAGAGAATTTAGACGTGATTATAATATTTTAGAAAATAGAAAAAACGAAACCAAGCTTAAACTGCTTACTCACCTCACTTTGATCTTCATTATCATCCGAGTCTCTCCCTTTCCGTTTCCTATCCTCCACCGCCAAATGCGCCGCCTTTTGCGGCGGATGTAGCGATCCTGCACTTACGCTTAAACTACCTCCTGAGCCACTTGTAGATGACGTCACTGCCAGCTCACATGCTGTTGATGCTCTAACTGAGTGACCAGAACCCGATGTACCTGTAAACATTGAAATTTTATCAGATTTACCTGTCTAAATTTTAGCTTATCGCCTATAAAAAGGGACAAATATGTACTTGAAAAAGCATCTCAAATATCACATATAAACTCTTTGATATATTTACAAAGAGATCATGACTGACGTTTCACGATCAAATAATCGCAAAAAGATTGAATTATCCTGCGTTCGAGAGGTACGTTACTAACGGCACTCAAATCACATAAAAAATTCGCAAAGAAGAATGGATTAACAGAGTTAGTACTCACAAATATTCATCATGTGGTTATAGTTTTTTTTTTTTTGTAGTTTGAAAATTTATTGCATACAGTACCGTTTTGCGAAGAAATTGCTTCAGGCTGCGAAGACGATGCAATCGAACGAATCTCCACCGTCGAATTACGAATATCTGGCGTAGGATAAAGAAAATCGGCGCAGGATAAACAATCAGCGTAGGATAGAGAATCGTCAAGTGGATATTGAAGCCAAGAGTTCATCATTTCATCCTCTTGTATAAATAGTGGAGCTGAAGCTGTTACTGTTTCTTCAATGGCTGATTGTTGCTCGGAAGAAAGGTTAGATTTCTTCATACATCTTTGATTTTGGCTTTTCATAATTACTTGATCATTTTGCCATATTAGCTCCATCAGCTCTTCGTCTGCTCTGTAATAAGCAAAAAAAAAAAAAAAAAAAAAAAAACTAGTTGAATCACAAATTCTAAGAAATCAACTCACGTATACGAATTAAACAACAAAATTAGCGTAAAACTTAGCTACTGTTTGGTCATAGATTTTGGATCATATTTTAAAAGTTTATCATCAAATTTATCTTCAAAATATTTTCAAGTTTCTAAAACTGGCTCATATCAATTTTTGGAGAAATTTCAACTTTACGCTTGAAATTTCAATTTTTTTTCAGAGTAAAATACTTGTTCAAACACAATTTAAGTTTAAGAAATTACAACTTGAAAAAATTCAAATTTTTAAGTTTCAATTTCAAAATCCATGTTAAACACATGAGCTTACACTGGGTTGGGTTGGGGTGGGGTGGGGGTGGAATCCAACTTGAATAGCAAATACTAAAGAATAACAAAATTAGTGTAAAACTTACATTGTGGATGTGGTGATAGTAATACCAGAAGTAGTAGGAATATTAGGATAATCATCATCCATTTCGAAATCAAGAAACAACGCAATGATTCATCCTGTGCGATAATTCAATTTCATTATCTGAGCTCATAGATTCGCATGAGCAATTCAGTTGACATTAAATATAGTAGTCCTTGACTTGCTTTAATACTTATGTTTAAATATTGACTTGCTACCGACTTAGGTAGCCTATTAATTTATTTATATTATTATAAAACACGAAGTTCATCATTATACTTTTCTTATTTCAATTTACTTGTCTGGTTTTAAAATGACACGAGTTTAAGAGAGTAATTAAAAAAAAAATTGAATCTTATGATTTTAAACTAAAAATATGTAAAATGTATCAAAATATTTTTTTGTCTTGTGATCTTAAATATGTCATGTGAAAAATTAGAATTAAAAAATTGCCAAAAAAAAGTAATAAGGTAAATAAATTTAAAGCGGAGGAGTAACATATGGGTCTCATAGTGGTTAGCTCAAATAGGAGTTTTGAGAAATCTTTTTCATAAGGGAGGATTAAGTGAAGAAGTTACGAGTTTATTCAAAAATATAGTAATTTTTGTTTGTGTTCAGAGGCGGGCAGGTAGAACTTAAATTTTATGCATTCTGAATTTGCCATTAAGTTCATAATTGACTTCAATTATTGGGTTCCGAGTTTACGAGTGAAGAAGATTATGTATTCTGAATTTGTCATTAAGTTCATAATTAATTTCAATTATTGGGTTTTGAGATTACGAGTGTTACGAGTTTATCTGCACATAATAATTTTTGCTTAGACTTCTAGATATATATTAAAAGAACTAAATAAGATTTATTAGTAGATCAATGAAGTAGATTGAGGATTATAAATTTTCAGATTCAAATTTCAACAAAGGCAAAAATAGTAGTGATTATTTTTTCATCTGTCCACGTCTTGATACATAAAAATTAATTGGTATGTATAAAGTTAATTCAAATATGCACAAACTAACTCAGACACTAAATTATTAAAAATAAATAAATTAGATGAATATGTTGAAATTTTGAATTCATTTTTTTGTTCATATAAGAACTTTCCACATGGATTCATAAATGGAGAGTGAGTGGAGTGATGATGAATGATTAAGAAACAGAGTAATGAAGAAATAGCATTAAAGAGCACACAGGCTTCTTGTGTTTAATGAGTATCTTTTTGCAGACAAGAGAGATAAGGTCTCTTTTTTCTCTCTCTTAATAACTATGTGATCAATAAAATAAAATTATACTAGTATGGAGCAAAAAGACGAAATTGATTTTTATACCATGTATCGGACACAATATTTTTTCCCGTCACATAAACACATTTTCCCACCCGCCCCTTCACTACAATTAAACAATAATTTCCTCATACTATATATTTTCTTTGCCACAACTTATGTGATATAGTTTGAATTTCACGCATCAAGCAAGAAAATATTTAATCGTGATTTATTTGTATGCGCGTCAAATATTTTAAATTCTTTATTTTTGTGACTTATACTCTTATAGTACTTTTTATGTAGTTTCTAAATATGTAAATTATTTTTCAAAAAAACTTAAAGATCGTAATGCATAGTCAAAACAGAAAGATTTGATTCTCGAAATTTAAGAAACTATTTTCATTATGAGATTAGCAGAGCTAGTGTTTTTACAAAAAATCTCTAGCCAATAAGCTTATTGGGACTAGATAGAAATGATAAGATAACTATTGTGACACATAAATTGGGTAGAACAACAATATACCTAGTAAAATCTAATCATATGACATGCTGTTTCACACAAGTACAAATAGAAAATAAAAGATGTTCTAGATCAATTAAAGAAATTACAAATTATTACTGTACAAATTGATACTATTAATCGCATCAGCAAATTTTAAATATTAAAAGTTAAGCGGAAAAAAAAAGATAGGACATTTTAGTTTCAAACACTAGGGAAACTTCTGACCAATATTATTAGACTGTAAGGGTCCTTTGGTAGAAGGATAAGTTATCCCATGTAGATGAGATTGAGTGGGATAAGATAGGATTACTAATCCCACCCTTTATGTGGGATAACTTATCTTACCTTTTATCCCATGTAAATTGGATTGGATGGGATATCAAAGAGGTTATCCCACCAACCAAACATAAGATTAATTCTAATCTCATTAGATTAATAATCCAGTCCATCTTATCCCTCCAACCCAACGATTCCTAAGCCTTTTATTGTGATTTGTTTTTTATGCCAATAATAGTTTGGTCTGAACTGTTTTATGTATACATGATGATAAGATAGGGTGCATATCCAAATTTCAGTGCCAAATCATTTGCTTTGTCATATAGTATTATAGTGCTACAAGAATTGTTGCAATTATTTTTTTGTGGGGCCTTAAGGAGACATATATCTGAATAATTCGATATATTATTCGTTTTTGGGTATTAAAATAATAATAACTCCATATTTGGATAAAATGTGGCATTTCCAACTACAGTTCTTTATGTTACTAATGATTGGGACAATACTGTATAACTAATTAACGACCAATTAACTAGTTAGTAATAAGATAACCTGCTCAGTGCCAATCAGGACATCATTAGGGATATCTTACTAATCTCTTTATTATTATTTTAAAGAAAATCTTAGTTAATTTGTTGAATCTTATAACTTAAAGCAAGTGATTGTACACGTGCTTAATATCATTATGCCATGGGTTATTCCAAATATTAATACATAATAACGAAAAAATTGTTTTTTTTTGGTTTGCTAATCCTATTAAAGTATTAATTAACGCTAAACTGTAATCAGTCAAATAAAAGAGTCACTTTCATTGTTAATAGGGATTAAATTAAGCATCACGTGGCAACGAGTAAGTAATTAACCATACTTGCTTTTGCATCTATTTAAGGACGTCTTTAAAAGAGAGGAATTGACATAGTCAATACAAAAGTCGTTCCTTTTACTTTTCTTTCATGTGTTTGATACGACGAAAGTTTTTTTTCATAAGATAAGCTTTATGAAAAGTATTTCTAAAAACATATTTTATGTTGTTAATATAATAAAAAGTAAAATAGTACAATATCAGAAAATCTGATACAGTTCCTGAATGAATTTTTTGTATACTACATTAAAGACTGATAATAATGTCTGAGTGTTGATTGGATCAAATAATATGAAATTAAAAGTTAAGATAATTATAAAAAAAAAAATCTATAAGTCTAGAAAATTATTTTGCCCATTTGACAGAAAATATTTTATATAACATCAGCAAATTACTGACAATAACATTATGTTTCTGAAAATTGACATAAATCTTTATTTTTGTTACACGAAAAAGTCAAAATTAGGAAAGTGATCTTATACAAGAACAGAGTCTTTAGAAATAGAGTTATCATCAAAGGGTACTGTGAGTGATAAGTATTTTTTTCTATCCTTAATCAGAGCTTCGAAGTTGAGCTTGAGAATAATTTATTTTTTATATATGAACGTTTTATACCTAAAATGAAACTTATACACACGATACAAATTAATCGAGGTCCAAAAAATATCGGACACGTAGTGTCTTTAGAAATAACATCAGCAAATTACTGACAATAACATTATGTTTCTGAAAATTGACATAAATCTTTATTTTTGTTACACGAAAAAGTCAAAATTAGGAAAGTGATCTTATACAAGAACAGAGTCTTTAGAAATAGAGTTATCATCAAAGGGTACTGTGAGTGATAAGTATTTTTTTCTATCCTTAATCAGAGCTTCGAAGTTGAGCTTGAGAATAATTTATTTTTTATATATGAACGTTTTATACCTAAAATGAAACTTATACACACGATACAAATTAATCGAGGTCCAAAAAATATCGGACACGTAGTGTCTTTAGAAATAACATCAGCAAATTACTGACAATAACATTATGTTTCTGAAAATTGACATAATTCTTTATTTTTGTTACACGAAAAAGTCAAAATTAGGAAAGTGATCTTATACAAGAACAGAGTCTTTAGAAATAGAGTTATCATCAAAGGGTACTGTGAGTGATAAGTATTTTTTTCTATCCTTAATCAGAGCTTCGAATTTGAGCTTGAGAATATTTTTTTTTTTATATATGAACGTTTTATACCTAAAATGAAACTTATACACACGATACAAATTAATCGAGGTCCAAAAAATATCGGACACGTAGTGTCTTTAGAAATAACATCAGAAAATTACTGACAATAACATTATGTTTCTGAAAATTGACATAATTCTTTATTTTTGTTACACGAAAAAGTCAAAATTAGGAAAGTGATCTTATACAAGAACAGAGTCTTTAGAAATAGAGTTATCATCAAAGGGTACTGTGAGTGATAAGTATTTTTTTCTATCCTTAATCAGAGCTTCGAATTTGAGCTTGAGAATATATATATTTTTTTTTTATATATGAACGTTTTATACCTAAAATGAAACTTATACACACGATACAAATTAATCGAGGTCCAAAATATATCGGACACGTAGTATCTTTAGAAATAACATCAGCAAATTACTGACAATAACATTATGTTTCTGAAAATTGACATAATTCTTTATTTTTATTACACGAAAAAGTCAAAATTAGGAAAGTGATCTTATACAAGAACAGAGTCTTTAGAAATAGAGCTATCATCAAAGGGTATTGTGAGTGATAAGTATTTTTTTCTATCCTTAATCAGAGCTTCGAATTTGAGCTTGAGATTTTTTTATTTTTTTTTATATATATGAACGTTTTATACCTAAAATGAAACTTATACACACGATACAAATTAATCGAGGTCCAAAAAATATCGGACACGTAGTGTCTTTAGAAATAGAGCTATCACTAAAGGGCATGGTGATTGATATGTAGTATTTTTTTTTTCTTATCCCTAATCAGAGATATCGAATTCGAGCTTGAGAACAAAATGACTTGATAAAGAAACTTTTGCACACGAACTCAAATTAATCAGGTCCCAAAGATATCGGAGATTGAATTAAAATTTGAAAAAAAAAAAAGTAAAAATAAAATCTAAAATTGGTGTGTATCCTAAGCTTTGGTTTTGTGCAAAAGCAGAATCATTGATTTCACAGAAGCTATATCCGAATATATATCTTAATGCATTCACCTGACAATAAAAGTGATCTTATTTGAAGCTGTACCCTTTTTTCGTTCATTTATCTTTCTTGCCATAGAGTGCACGAATGATATGTATTTATTTATTTAAATTCCTTTAGCAAATTGGTTAGCTATAAATTAATCCTAAAATTATTGGAAAAGGTTATAAATTCAGTTATTTACTGAGCAGATAATCAATCACAAATATCTGAAGTCTTGGTCGGAATCGTAATCACAGGTGAAGTTAGTGTATTAGGTACAGGTTCGGACGAACATATAATTTTCTAGTAATCGTGATGTTCATGCTAGTTGCTGTGCACTTGGACTAATTTGACTATTCGTGATGTAGCTCTATCCATCATGTTTTGGGTAGATGCAAAGAAATCACCTAGTATTATATTTTTGCCTCCGGTCCTCAATTAGGAATATAATCACATAAAAAAATCATGATTTTCAATTCATTTCATTGATTATTTGGTCACATCCTTAACTAAAACGAGTTATGAATATGATGTAAATTTCAAATTCTAAATCCAACTCTTGATCGTTTAGACCACTATAATTTTGTCCTATGGAGGACCCCAAGTCTGAAACACTTATTTCATCGGTCCCATTTCCATTTTGCATGTAATGCAAGGGGGGAAGCATTTGATCCAAGAAAATTTGAAGCGGCAGTGCAGCACATGGGTTTATATTTTTGAGGTTACAAGTGGGAATACCCCCTATTATATTTATTCAATCATAAATTGTTGGGAATCTGGATGCTATTACCAAACAACATAACGACATCAGTCTCATGAAGAGTCATTAATCGTGCTATACAAGTTATGTCCTACACTAGATATTTATATTTGTTTCTTTCTTTTGTTTGGATTTTCGCCAAACTATATCCAAAAGAGTTGCCTACCTCTTGAACCTATGTATCTAGGAAGACTTTGGACTCATTTGGTTGCACTTATTGGAGGTCTAAATCTGACTGGTTCAGACCTTAGGCTATTAAGTTCATTTGTTTGCATTAAGATCTAAACACTTATTGAGCCTGGATAGGTCTTAATCATTAAGATTTTAAACCAAGTCTTAATATCATTAAGAGGTATTCTTCTATGATTTTTTTTTTTACCTCAAGCTCCACCCCCCAAACCCACCCCTCTACCTCAACCCCACCCCACCACCCACAGCCACCCTCCACTCAACCCCACCCTACCCCCACCTACCCTCCACTCCCACCCCCGCTCCTCACCACCCACCCCGCCCCCAACCTCACACCACCCACCCCCATCACCAACACTACCCCCATTACGTCCCACCCCTCACCCCAACCACCCACCCCTCCACCTCCACTCACCACCCACTACGACTACAAATCATCTCCACCATTACTAATGAACATAAGTGTTTCATTTTTTATCAAATAATATTTTATTTTATTGTATTTATTTTCTGATATTTAATTATTTTTTATTTGAATTGTATATTTATTATGTTTAAATGAATACATTATGTACATTCAAATGTTGAAAAACAAACGGTCTTAATCATTCAGTGTTCAGACCTAGAGATAACATCTTAATCATTCAGATGTGTATTCAGATTCGGACGTCTTAATCTTAATGAAAGCAAATGAGGCCTTTCTCACATTCGGTATTTACATTAAATTAGTAGTTGCATGACATATTTCCTATAGTTTTCTCACCTCAATTTAGCACTTAGCTGAGGTAAATTCGTATAATTTGGTATATATACTGAATACGGATAAATTATTTGCATATTACTTTGACTTTTACTCCTAAATAGTCATTTCAGTACCTGAAATGTTTGCCTTTAAAATTACATAAACGACTTCACCTTTCATACCGTGCATTTGCAAAGCGTGTCAAGCTTACGCCCCCCCACCCCCCCCCCCACCCCCCACCACCCAACCAAACTCTAGGGTTTATACTTTATATGCCTCAAAAGCTCCGTTACAAAGCTAATTCTTTTTTTATGAAATCAGTGTTCGGGTGGTTTTTTCACTTCACTAACTCTGGATCCAGAGGCAGATTCAGGATTTGGAGGTTCCAGATGCCACGTCGTTAGTAAAGGATTTTCGATGGAAAATTCGTCGAAAATATTATCGACGAGCCCAATTCAGAAGGCGTACGTGTACGTATATATCTATTGTTTCAGGTTTTCAAGCAAGCAAAAATTAAAAAATACCCGCGCTGGCTAGGTGATTCGAACTCCCACCACTCAGCGGAATTTGAACCTTTCGCCATTGGCACCACGGTCTTCTTTGTTACTCTTGGTGGCATGTGAGCTATGTATATAATTTCTTCGATATATATACATATACTCCCTCGGCCCTTAGTAGATCACACCCTTGGATGTTCATCAGTTGAAATATAACACCCGATCTCCCAAAGTTATTTCTCTTTCATTGACCGCCATGTGACACTTGAGAGATCAATATTTCATTGGAACAAAATCATTGGGGAGGCTGAAAGGGTGGCCCGATCTCTTCTTTCTCAGTAAAGGCGTGTAAAGAAAGTCCGAAGGCTAATCTGGTTGTTGTCTCGAAGGCGAAAACTGCTTTTACCAATCATAGCCCAAAACTCGTTGCCTAGCAAGCCACTCCCAAGACCAAATTGCATGATTTTCCCTTCAAATGGGCTGTCTTTATATTTTACCCTTGACAATCAAACTTATATCTAGTAGGGAATAAATTCTTTTAAGCGTGCGAGGTGTAACTTGTAATTCTCTAAGGTCGTGAGGCGTAACTTGTAGGGTAACATGATGCGAAAGATTAAACTTATGCCCCGCAAAAAATTAAAGACCAGCCCAAATTCCTGAATGTCGTTGGGTACTGCCAGCACCGAGTGTACTATATACTGCATGTTATATCTCCTGCTATGTAACTTGTTTCCAGGTACATCTTTTGTTTTCAGCAGAGCCAGCATTCTATCAGGACTATTATTATTATTATTATATATAAGACATGGCACAATAATTAAGGCATAATACATAAAAAGGCCCTCAAACTTTCATCTTTTAAGTATGCCGTCTAACTTTGAGTCTGTATAAGTAGCCACCTCAACTTGTAAAAAATTGAATACACAAACAAAAAAATACTGACGTGATACATAATTTTTGAAGTGTCTAGATGATCATTTATAAGCTGAAGTATTCAACTGACAAAGTGAAGACAAGTTGAAGTGTCTGCTTGTGCACACCCAAAGTTAAAAGACAAGTTGAGGTGTCTGCTTGTGCACACCCAAAATTGAAAGGCATAATTAAAAAATGAGACCAAGTTTGAGAGCCTATTTATTTATTATGCCTTCAATTTACCGTGCCCAAAACTGCCGATTTGTGCCGTCAGAAATATAGCTACATGAATGTAATAACTAAATAAGATCTTCGAAATTATATTGTTTCAAGTTACAATGTATTATAAACAATCATCCAAAAACTGTCAGATTCCAATATGAGCACAAAGTTATCTGTGTACAACATCACATTTGTTCCCACACCTCTCCTCTTCAACTACCAACCAACTTAGGTGAAAAGACAAGAAAAGGAAAAAAGAGATAATAAAAAGAATACAAACTCGCCCACCCAAAAAAAAAAAAAAAAAAAAATACACATTCACACAGATATACAAAAGACATCAAATTTTAAATTACAAGATTCACAACTACACACATCTACCTACAATGAATCCCAAAAAAGCTACACCAGCTAACTATGGCTCGCATCTACCGGTGTACCAGATCTGGCCTGCGATATTCGATTTGCATAAATGGTCACCAATCGTAACTGCGTGCTGTTCAGCCCTTCCAAGTATGGCATAAATGCTTTGCCCAGCATGATGTATATGTCAACCAAACAGAATACAACAGTCTGCCAGCCAAGAAAAATTATGCATATCAAGATATAGCTAAAGAGATGTAAAACTATAGACATGAAAATACTGTAATTGGCTTAGACATGGTCTTAATCGTTGTTGCATTTATCTCTTCACGAACATATGAACCACCATACAACTGAATAACAGACAGAATGTTACCCTAGAAACTTGAAGCACTTTGGCTCACATATAGCAACCACATTTTAAGTCCATAAACAGGAAACAGGAAAGAGAATCAAGTAAGGACTGGTTCAATAACATTTAACAACCAATAGAGCTGAAAAGCTGCCAAATGTATAGAGAAACAAGACTCTAACAATTTGTTGACTAAAGTTTTTGTCACATACATACAAATAAAACTAAAATGACTTTCATAAGAGAATATTGTTGAAATGCTTCACAAGCAATACTTCGTTCTAATTCTTATTTACTAGGTTTAAAATCCATGATTCTGGTCTAGGTCAACTATTTTTTACTATATACCAACCTGCAACCTATCATACATTAAGGACAAACTGACAGGTAGAGAAGTAACCCTTCAGGCTATCTAGTCATCTCCACAATGTAAAGAAAACAGCAAGATATGCACATAGCGACATACTACAGAAGCTGACTATCACTTCCTACTTTCCTTTCAAACAAAGATGAAGCAAATGAACAGTTACTGAATATCTTTAATTCTACTACTCCCTTTAAGATTTTCTAATAACAACAGCTGAAAGACAAGGAAACAGTGATTTTCACCTTACGGACATCAGCACTCTGGTTTCCAAAAGCATCAAACAGGGAAGGCAAGAATGAAGACAGCTGAGACATCAATTCCTCCTGGGAGAGCCTCCCAACAAGCTGAACAAAGATATAACAAGTCCACATCAGAAACCAATTCAATGATAGCATTCCAAGTTTGGATTTATTAGCCAAAAACATAACTTCTTATGATAAAATAAGACCCCAAGGTGTAATTATACCTTCGACACTAACTCCTTACACCAAGAATTTCACTACATGCAGATTATTTGAAGTTGAAAAAACAGTAATATCAAAAAAGCTCCCAGGCACATTTCCCAGGACCCTTCTCTCTCCTACTTACTAGGAGGGAGGAACACCCTTTTTCTGGTGGCCTTCAGCCGGAAATAACCCCTTCTTTCATCATCCTTCACTGAGTTATCACCTTCTGTGATAGTCTCTTGTCCAATTAGAGCAGCCTTTTATTTTCCATGGAGGAAAATAAGATATATTTCAATGCAGGTTTCAAATCCTTCGACATTACCAGATGGTCAGTCGGCAGAGACATCCAGTTTGAATGGGTTGAGAGAAGTCGTAACATGATGAGAAGATCAACTATGAGTTCGATAAGCATGAGATGGATATGCTCGATTCTCAAAGAAGCTTCCAAAGATGGGAAGAATGTGATCAGGAGGTGGAAATCCAAGGAGAAATTATCTGAGATCTTTTGTACAAGGAAAACAAACGAGCATGGAAGATATATGAGCATTCTTTTGCTGCATGGTATGGAGAGATCAGTAATTATTATCCCAGAACTGGCTTTAAATGCAGGATGGAAGGAGATAGCATTGAAGACAGGAAGGTTCATTCAATGCCCCAACCAACAGAGGATTGCTGAACCACCCAGATTTTCCAAAAAAGAGTACCCTTATGTCAGTGCAGTAAGGGAGAGTAAATGGCAAACAAATGCTCTCAGAGAATCGACACTCACTTCCAATAAAGGAGAGATAGGTGTAACAGAATCTGCTGGGGTTAAGGATACTGGAATCTTTAAGAGATGCTTAGTTGGGTCTTTTGCTGAAGGAGAAACAGCGATCCCCACTCTGTGAGACATCAGGAGGTGGGTTGTGGTTACATGGAAAGCGGTGTTTGGGATTAACATCCACGAAATGGCCAACAATATGGTTCTATTTGAGTTCCCAAATAGAAACATGGCAGAACAGATCTTTCAAAAAGAATGGAGGCGGAAAAAGACCAAAATAAAGCTTCAATGGTGGAACCCTACAACTGGATGCATACCTATGACTCAAATCGCAACAACCACCTGCATGCGAGCATTGGGAGTACCTCTTCAACTATGGTCTCAGAGGATTTTCATAGAAATTGGGAATCTCTGCAGCGGATGGGTTCGACGTAAGAAGAGACTGACTTGAAGAATCACACGAAATGGGCGAGAATTCAAATCTCAAGTGACGGTCAGAACTGTCCCAAAGAAGTAGCAATAGAGAGAGATGGCATCAAGTTCTTCATTCCGATATGGGTAGAACAAAAAGTTTGCTTTGAAGTAGTTTCACCGGTGACTGATCTCGGGTCGCCGGAAGATATTGAAGCCATCGAAGAAACAGAATAGCATGCAGTTTTCTGATAGTGCACAGAAAGGACAGAATAGCATGCACTTTTCTGATAGGACACAGTACAGACAGAGTAGCATGCACTTTTCTGATAGGGCACAGTGGGACCATGTGAGGTATGCAGATACAGCTGGAAGAATATTCAAAAAATATCTGGGGGCACGTGATAGGGAGATGGCTTCACATTCCACTTATTATTTGGGCCAAAACAGCTTTAGGCCCAAACTAAAAAAGTGGTCTGGGCTTGATGGTGCTGCCCAGGTCATTTTTAATGATCTAAATGGACCGCAGATTGAAATTAACTACGACCCTTTAGTTGGTGAAACTAAAAGTGACAAATCTCAGAAAGAAATAGAGACTTCTACACTTGCAGAACTTCCGTCATATGAAGCTACAAAAAATTATGGGGGAGAAACCTCTGTTATAAGCAACGAAGACATGCAGAGGAAGGAAAATATTGAGAACACGATGATAAACCTCGTCACAGGTAATTATGAGATCGAGGCACAAGCAAGGAAAAGTCAATTTATTACAGCAATTAGGCAAGGTGATACAGAGATTGAAGAGTGGGTGCTAGAAGAGACAGAACCAATTCAACAAGACATGAGTTTAGTGCTACAAAAGGAGGAGAAGACAACTACATGGGTGAAACAACACATGCTTAAAATGGGGAAAATTTTTGGGGTTGATTTTAAGGGACATGAGGAGGAAGCACGGGAATTACTGATGCAAATAGATAGTTGCAGACAGGCAAGAAAAATGGAGTCTGTGAGTGTTTCAAAGAGGCCGAGATTCAACGGGATCCAGGAACTTAAGGGACTCACCACTTTTGATGTAAATTTCAAGAGTGATGGGAAGAGAGGCAGGGGAAAAGATGGGAAACTTTTTCAATGAAGTTAAAATTGGTGTCATGGAATGTGAGGGGATTGAATTGTGGGGATAAGAGAAGGTTAGTAAAAAGCCTTATTTACAACTGGAATGCTGATGTTATTTTCTTCAGGAATCTAAACTGGAAGGGGAAGTTAAAGAGATTATCAAAGATCTTTGGGGTGAGAGATGGGCACAGTTTGCTTCTCTGCAAGCAAGTGGCACTAGAGGGGGAATCTTGATGATGTGGGATAGTAGAGTGTGGAAAGGGGAGACTCTGGAGATTGAAGCATATACTTTATCCTGCAAGTTTGTGGCACTCCTTCAAACTTTTGAGTGTCATATAACTGGAGTATATGCCCCAAACTGCAGAACAGAGAGGGAAAATGTGTGGGATGAACTAGGGGCAGCAAGGGGTTTGATAGATGGCCCCTAGGCTATCTGTGGAGATTTCAATGTTACTAGATTTCCTTCTGAAAAAATGAACTGTAGAAGAAGAAGTCCTGCCATGGAGGAATTCTCAGACTTCATAGAAGACATGGAATTGGTAGACCCTCAGTTGCAGGGAGGGTGTTTTACATGGCATAAGGGTGATAACTATAGAATAGCATCCAGAATTGTTAGGATTCTATTCTCACATGAATGGGATGATAAGTTCAGGAATATCAAGCAGTCACTGTTGCAAAGACTGGAATCTGATCACTTCCCAGTTGAATTGCAGTGTGGAGTGCGGGAGCTCAACAAATCCTATTTCAAATTTGAAAAGTGGTAGTTGAATACTGATGGGTTTGTGGAAAGATTGGTGGAGGCCTTTGTCTTTACAGGCAAACCAGATTTCATTCTGGCTTGTAAGTTCAAAGCTTTTAAAGCCAAGTTCAAAGATTGGAACAGAACTAGCCAAGGAAACCTGGGATTTCAAAAGACTCAGATTCTGAGTCAATTGGCTACACTAGATGCTGTGGTGGTGAATAGAGTGCTAACAGAGGAAGAATCAGTTATGAAGGCATATTTGTTGATGGAATATGAAGAGCATCGTAAAAATGAAGAAATTGCATGGAGACAAAGATCTAGGGCTCTTTGGCTTAAAGAAGGGATAGGAACACCAGTTTCTTTCATAAGGTGGCCAATGCACATAAGAGAAGCAACGACATTGATCGGCTTGTGATACAAGGAGAAACAGCGGAGGATCCAACAAGAATAAAGGGAGAAATTATTGGTTTCTATCAGAGTTTGTACTCTGAGTCTGTAGATTGGAGGCCTTCATGCAACCTAATTAACTGTCCTGCTATTAATGAAGAAGAAAAAGCAGCTCTAGAGGGGGAATTTGAAGAACAAGAGGTGTTGTCATGCTTGAAGATATGTGCCATGGACAAAGCTCCGGGTCCTGATGGCTATACAATGGGTTTCCTTATCAAATGTTGGGATGTGCTGAAGCCAGATATCATGGCTACTTTCCAGAATTTCCACTCTAATGGAATTTTTGAGAAAAGCCTCAATGCTACCTACATAGCATTAATCCCAAAGAAGACAGGTGCTAAGGAGTTGAGAGACTTTAGACCCATTAGCCTTATAGGCAGTGTCTATAAATTGATCTCTAAGGTGCTCACAGAGAGGCTTCAAAGAGTTATAGGCAAATCATGGATGCCATCTTAATTGCCAATGAAGCAGTGGACTCCAGAATTAAACAAGGCAAGCCAGGAATTTTGTGCAAGTTGGCTATTGAAAAGGCATATGATCATGTCAACTGGGAGTTTTTGCTGAAAGTGCTTCCATGTATGGATTTTGGAAGAAAATGGATCAAGTGGATAAAGTATTGTATATCAAATGTCAGGTTCTCAGTTCTTATCAATGGTGCACCTGAAGGTTTTTTCCCGGCACATAGAGGGTTGAGGCAGGGTGACCCCCTATCTCCTTTTCTGTTTGTCTTAGCCATGGTGGGCCTGAATAATATGATCAAAGTGGCAAGAACCAACAACTGGATCAGAGGCTTTGAGGTTGCGACAAGCTCAAACTCAAATGCAAACATGGAAATCACACATTTACAGTATGCAGATGACACCTTAATTTTTTGTCATGCTGATGAAGATCAACTACAGATTTTGAGAACTATTCTGGTACTGTTTGAAGGAATTTCTGGTTTACATATTAACTGGAGAAAGAGTCATATGTATCCTATCAATGAAGTGAATAATATGGAAGATTTGACCAGGCTTTTGGGTGGAGAAGTAGGTTCATTGCCAACTACTTACTTGGGAATGCCTTTAGATGCTAAATCAAAGTCTGAATATCTGGAATTCTGTGATTGAACAAAGTGTGAGAAGAAATTATCTAGGTGGAAGTCACAATACATATCACTAGGGGGCAGAGTCACTCTCATTAACTCTGTATTGGATGCACTCCCAACCTATATGATGTCCGTCTTTCCCATTCCAGAGGGAGTTATCCAAAGACTTGATAAGATCAGAAGGGACTTTCTTTGGAAGGGTAACCAAGATAAGAAGGTATTCCATTTAGTTAAGTGATGTAATGTTATACTGGGAAAGAAGCAAGGTGGTTTAGGTGTCAGAAACTTAAAGTTACAGAGCAAAGCTTTAAGACTCAAATGGCTGTGGAGGTATTCACAAACACCTCAACCATACTGGGGAAGAATCATCAAAATAAAATATGGGGAAGATAACAATTGGATGACTAAGGAGGTGAACACCCCTTATGGAGTCAACTTGTGGAGATCTGTAAGAAATCTTTGGCCTTTCTTGAGGATACATTCCATTGTTAAAGTGAACAATGGTGAAAACACTTCTTTCTGGGAGGACAAATGGTTGGGAAACACTTGTCTAAAGGAACTCTTTCCAAGCATTCATTGACTGGCAGTACATCAAGATAAGAAGGTAGCTGAGAACTGGACTGCTCAAGGATGGGACATTCAGTTTAGAAGAAACTTCAATGACTGGGAAATCAATACATTGACAGAATTTTTCAAAAAACTGGAAGAATTTAAAGGAACACAGGAAAGAGCAGACAAACTATGGTGGCGGACAGCAAAGGCATTTACAAAGTGAGCTCAGCTTACAAATTCTAGATACATGGGAACCAACAAGTGCAACATTGGCCTTGGAAGCACATATGGAAAGTGAAGGTGCCTCACAAAGTTGCATGTTTCACTTGACTGTTGGCAAGAGAAGCTGTCTTGACTCAAGAAAACCTCAAAAAAAGAAAGTTCTCTCTTCGTTCCAGATGCTATTTGTGCGGTGACCCACATTGTGGGATCCAACTGGGTATGTTGTTGTTGCTATTTGTGTGGTGAAGAGGTTGAGACAGTTAGTCATCTATTTTTACATTGTAGGATTACAGCCCAGCTATGGAGGATTTTTATCAATCTAAGAGGCATTGTTTGGGTAATGCCAAAAAGGATTACTCAGTTACTTTATAGCTGGGAGGAGGCAGGAGTAGGAGCCTCAGACAGAGATAGATAGAGGATTGTCCCAGCCTGTATTTGGTGGACAATATGGAAAGAAAGGAACACCAGGTGTTTTGAAGACACCAGCAGTGAAGTACAGAAGATCAAACTGAATCGCATTAAGCTTTTTTGTTTTTGGTGCAAGCAGATCTACCTAGATGATACTGAGTCCATAATAGAAATCCTAGGTTCTTGTCAGAATTTCACTTTATGGACTAGTTTCCTGATTTTTGCTATGATGTAAATATGTTTTCAGTACAACCTATGTACTGATTTAGTCAAATACATACAACTGTTACTTTCTCAAAAAAAAAAAAAAAAATTCACTACATGCTAGTAAAGAAATGTTGTAAATTTACAATGGTACTGCATAAGTTGTCATGCGTGCTTGGAACTAATAGTTACATATCAAGATGAAAACTTTTTTTTTTTTTGAGAAAGTAACAGTTGTATGTATTTAACTAAATCAGTACATAGGTTGTACTGAAAACCATATTTACATCATAGCAAAAATCAGGAAACTAGTCCATAAAGTGAAATTCTAACAAGAACCTAGGATTTCTGTTATGGACTCAGTATCATCTAGGTAGATCTGCTTGCACCAAATATCAAGATGAAAACTTTAGTACAATCTGATACCTTGCTTCAAACAACAAGGACAAATTCATAACTGCTAGGGATGAGATAAATGTTAAATGGCCTATGTATTGCAAAGAAGGAAAAAAAGATGAAAAGTTCCCTCCTTTGACTGCATATCAACAAGATAGTATGCAGGCAACAAAACATAACCCTTGCCAACCGACAGTCGTGTATGGATGATATCAACTCTAAGCACAACATAGAAAAATGGAAGAAAAGGAACAAAGCGTACAAACTTAATGTAGCCAAGAAAGCACCAAATTAAGCTAGTTAAACGAGTTGAAACAAACAAAATCAGCAAATCACCTTTGTCAAACAGTTAATACAAGTTACAAGGGTCTTCTCGTCTTCGGTGACAAGCAAAGGAACAATAACCTGCAATACCAGAAAATATCAGACAATGCAAGAACGACTAGCCCATGATCGAAGGAAAGAGGCAATTCACTCAGCACACTCGAGCGCTTACACTTAGGCATCTGAAAGGGTCGTACTGGGACAAAATTGTATTTAAACAATTCTCAGCTTCATTCGCAACCTGAAGGATGTCGCAACACAATAAGCAAAGAGGGAAATGAAAAGTTTCTATATACTTAATACTTTCAGCCAAGCAGAAGTTTACTTTTGCAACATCATCCTTGGTCACATGGAGCAGCTTTTCAATTATGATCTCAACTGAGTCCTCCATAGCATTTTTCTGGAACAACACAAGATTGAACTAATTGACAATGGATAAAGAGGAGGTATATCAAAAGTGAAAAACGCAAAAAGCTCTGAGGCCAGCTGGGGCTTTAAGTGCAAAGCGCAAATAAAGCGTGGGCTTTAATGAAAAAAGGCGCAATGGTGCAAAAATACAAATATATATATGTTTAGTCCAAGACTAATAATAATTAGCATGTATAACAAATATATGGACAAAGAAATTGTAAAAACATTACGATAAAGTGAAATATCAATTATCTAGTGCCATGTCTTCAGGAGAGGCTCATTGGCAAGGAAAAGTATGTCTTAAGGCCTTGATGATGACACTGAAGCGCACATAAAGTGAGGCGAAGCGCTCAACATATTTTGAACCTCGCTTCAGGGCTTAAGCGCGCCTTTGACAATACTGGTGGAAAACAACCATTCCTCTTCATTTATAAAAGGGAGGATCAAAGAGGAAATCCACAAGTGACCACTGAAAATACAGCCTACATACCTGATTCTTCAGCATTTCAAGAATCAGAGATAGGGCAAGTTCCCTTGTCAATGATTCAGAATCATCTAACACCTCAAGCACAGCAGTTAATATCTGATTGAAATACTGCACAACGCAAAAGATGACACGTCATGAGATCCATATCCTTTTAGAAGAACTAATTCCAAAGGACCACAAATTAACCTCCAACTATTTGGAATGCGAATCAGCTACTTGACAGAAAACCAGTGAAATTAGACTATGATTCCAAGTCTTATATTAGGAATCCAAAAATCTACATTAATTGACTAAACATCAGACAGATTTCAGTGGCAAATTACCTTGCTCCAGATGGATTGATCATTAGCAACAGAAGCTTCGACCAATTGTTGAAGTGCATCACGCTTGTTAGCAGCAGGACTTCCATCATCACCATTGCAAATCTGCCCAAAAGTGGAAGAAAAAGCAGGGTAAGATTACTGAAGGTTTTATCCTCAAATTCTTATAAAATCAGACTTGAAAAATGATTCAAAAGATTCTTTGAAATGTGGCAATATAGCACAACCTGAATGGCACAGATGGACCACAAAAAAAACTCACCAAATGAAGAATCTGAGGGATGTTTGGTCCAGTTTCTAGAGTTGGAGTTATCTTGAGAGCAGAAAGTTTTAGGTGATTAAGCCCCAGGTCAGATGAAGACCCATTATCTGCTCTAGCATCATGAGCATTCTGTAGATGGTCTGAATCAACTAGCCCATTGACGTCCATATGAGCAGTGGAGATGTGTTCTATGGTTGAGCTGTTGTCTTTGCTCTCCAATGGCGCAGTCCATAGTCCATCATTCTCGCTTGTCGTAAGGGCCCCAAATTTCAAATCCTTGGCTTTTGAAACAGAAATATCAGTGTTGGGTCCAGTTTCCACACCATGATAGAAGTCCTGAGTACCATCAGACAAGTGGCCAATAGACCTAGTCATATAGATTGGGTCTTGAAGAGAGCTCCACTTTCTGACGCTATCAGTATCTACTGCACCCCCAGAATATCTTCCAAATTGATTACTCTTCTTTGAAGTGCCAATATATCCATCATCAGATGATGTTCCAATAACATCAGATGGATCATACGAAGACTTGGATCGGTGTCGTTCTTTCTTGCTCTGCACGAAATTCATTAAATCCACTTCTATGCGAGGTGTGCGCTGCTTAAGAGCCCGTCTCAAGTAATTTTGTTCTTCAACAGATAAGCTAAGAATAAAATTCAGAACTGCTATCGAGTCAAAGTGTGTGTACATTGATATAATGCACGAAATAGCTGCATCTTTCAGTTTGGTATTCTTATCGTGGACCAATGGTGTCAACTTAGCGAGCCATAACTTGAGGATGCCGATGTTAGCAGCACCTTCAGAATTTGAAGGATGATTGTTAAAAGAGCCAATTGAAAACTCAATTACAGCGAGTTTAGCCTTTGGGGAACGCTGCTCATCTAATGAACGGAGCAAAGCTGGCAAAAGGGAGTCTATACCATATGCCTTGCTAACTATTTCTAGGGTAGTTGAGCAGGGCTGCCTTACCAATTCTTTGGGATCAATTAACCGTGAGAAAACATGTGGCAAGATCCTCTCTATGTAACTTTCAAATGGCTTTCTGCAAGCAGGAATGAGATCTGCAAGAGTTAAAAGTGCTGCCTGTGCAACTTTATGATGGGGATCATCAAGATGCTGGAAAAACAATTTCATAACCTTCTCAAAACTCTGAGTGATTTCCTGAATACCTCTAGGGCCCTGCTGTAGCAATGATCGGAGATAGCTGAATGCAGCAACCCTGGCTTTCCAATCTGAAGTAGAATTGAGACCCTGACTCAATGCATCATTTAGTGAAGCAGGACCATCCACATAACTAGATAGATCTAGAGGAAGTTGACCGTCATCAAAGCTCCTCCTCCTGCTTGCTGACATTCTTCCTGCTGCATTTTTTCTTAGGAGAGGACGTTGAAAATTGGGAACATGATTATTGTGGGAGTCCCTAATAGCATCTCTATACGGTGTCTCTAAGTATTGTCTGTCAACATGAGAATTCATCAACCGCCTAATGTCCCTTGGCTCAGCGTTCTCTTCAACAAGTCCTCTATCCAGTAGTTTTTCAGGAGCTCTTCTTGCAGTGGAGGAGTTGAGTGCCGAAAAAGACTCATGATCCACACTACTTCGGTATGATGCTTTAGCTGATTCCTTTGAGGCCTGGATCTGAGTGATGATATCAGACAAAACCAACCCACCATTGCGATTATTTCCTTTAGTCGCAGCAGATGGTGCATCAACCAGTAAAGCATTAGTAAGACTTGTTGATGCAGGAACAGCAAGAGGGAATGGTGGATCACGGGATGAGGGTGGGTCAACTCCTGCACTAGGGTACAATATAAAACATTTTAAGCTGTTTAATAAAACTCAAAAGTTACGGCAATAGTTCAAACGTACTTTTTGGTAAATCATAAAACTGCATGAAGACGACCTTTCATGATGTCAATAACTAATTAAACACATCAAGCTTTGCTTAATCAAATAGGTAACTACTAACACATCAAGTTTCAAGATGCAGAAGAATAATGGAAGAGGAAACAATCACCTAGATCTAAACTAGAGGAGCGACCTTTCTCAGATACATCTAGACCTTTGAGCAGGTTTTCTATAGCAGAAACTTTCTGTTTGCTGGCATGAAGTACGCTTTCCAGGCTACGTTCCACTCCCACAGGTTTTGCTTGTGGCAAAAGTAGCCCAGAGGACTGGGACGTCCCTGAAGGCAAATTGGCACTTTTATCCATGGCAACTATTGCAGATGTCCCATAACCAGGTATATGTGAAGAAGCAGGTGTTTGAGAAGTAAGTGAGAAGTGTGAACTCCTCTCTCGAACAGAAGGAGAAGAGTGTCGTTTGTGAATACCACCATCTTCCTCATTTACGATCTGCAAAATAGTTCCACTTTAGCCCACAACATTTGCCTTAAAGACTACTTTGGAGAAGATGCCACATTATCTGTCTTGGAGGGATGCTGAGAGCAACTTATAAGAGAAAAGAGAGTACCCTTTGGATAGCAGGATCGAAGGACATAAATAAACGCCTAGAACGTTCTGGCCAAGTTCTTGCAAACATTCGGTACAAAGTTCTTGCAGTTGACCGTACCTGTTGTTATAGGTAAGTCATATGAATTGTCAACAAGAGATCTTGAATCGAAGTGTGGGGGGGTTTGCAAACGGCAAGGTTTACATGATAATAATGCAAAAATGTGTGCAAAATATGATACTCAGAGTTCAAAATTCATACCTCACCCATTGCATCAGCGACACAACATTTTATAAGGTCTTCATAGAGTTCTGCTGAACGTTGTACCTCAGATGCATCAGGCCAATGTTCAAGGATCAGAAGTGCGTATTCGCAGCATCTGTCATCGAAAATAATCAGAAGAAGAAACAGGCACTGTAGAGAATTAAATCAAAATTAAGATCTGTTAATTCGAAGAGTGGTATCAAACCTTGCACGAAGTACTGCATTTTTGTCTTTCTTTGCAGAATCCGCTATACGAGGAAGTGCTCGACCAACTTTGCAGTTGCGCAACATCTGGGGGGGAAAAAACAGCAGCAAATGATTGACAGATACTGCAAGTACAGGCAAAAAACAGATTCAAGCAGCACATAAAGCATTACCGTCTTTATGCAGTTATCAGCAGATTCTGCAATCACAAGAACAGTTATCACAACGAGCTTGAAAAGAACCTGAAGTTCAATGAGGATGTCATAACCTCGCGCAAGTTAGAGCAAATGTAATCCTTTCTCCCTAGTAAAATAATATTAGTATAAGCGCGTGGACAACTATATCACTTGTTCTCACCGGAATGAACATCTCAGCACATGCCTCAAAATCTCCCAAAAGCTCCTTTGATAAGAAGTTCAGTAAATGACATGCCTACCATTTACATAAGACAGTGGATGTCAGAATTCGGAACATAATCCATTTAGTAAATGTTGGTGCAAAGCAATCCAGAATAAAGCAAATGTTAAGCTAACCATCACCAATAAGCAAAAAATGCAGCTAAACAAGCACCCTGCTTGCACGGTAAAAACATGCAGGTGCATATCTATATTGATGACATCCATTTGAGAAACTTACAGAATACTCGCTCTTCCTCTTCTTTTTCCACTTTTCTACTCAAATAACAACCAAAGTAGAATGCCTAGTTGTCTACACTGCTTTGCCTTTTTTTTTTTTTGGGGGGATCAAGTAAACGTTTTCATTAATCACAAGGCCAAAATTGGCCGTATTCAAGAAGTATACCAAAAGGTAAAGAACCTACAAAACCTACACCGCTTTACTTCAGAAGATCAGTATTTCATTTTTCACTAAATTGGTTTCCAAATCTCACTGAAGATCTGCTGCTCTTTCTATCTGATAAGAGAAATGTAGACAAAATGCATTAGGGCTGTAATTCTTGCACGTCAAGGTGTAGCCCTAGAGCCTGGATAAATGCAAAAGAAAAGAATAAGGAGAGTCTCTTTAACTCCTGCAAGGCTTCTGTAGATGTGCAACTACTTCCAAGACTGGAAAACCTAAAGGATGGACCTCGACGGTAATCAGTGTGATGCACATAGAGCAACACATGCAAAAAGAAATATTTCAATATCATGTCTACAATGACTTTACAGAGCTCGATTAAATGAATCAGCTGCCTTGCTCAAACTTGTTTGATCATAATTTACTATAAAGAATTCCAGTTTCAAAATGAAAGGATGATATAAACCTAATGTTCAGTTTAGGTGCCCTCTGCATTTACATCAACTTGGAGGTGCTCTCTGCATAATGGAGATGTTTCGAATATTAAACTAAGAACACAGCTTTTACAGGACACTTAGATAAGAGCTGCTTCTGAAAAACAAAAAAAGCAACAGCAATGACAAATTTAGCAAGCTATGTTCTTTTTTAATTTTAATAAGCCATTAGGGGCTATATTAGAGACTTGGATATGGAAGAGGAATAGAAAATCAACTTCTACCAGGTTTTCATTGTATCTGACTGTCCATAAGGAGGTAAACCCAAGACATTTCAGACAGGTGCATCATGGTAAATGAAAGTCATGCTAATAAAAATAGCACGGCATAGAATAAAAAGAACAAATATCTCATAGAGCACATACTTCCCAGAAAGAAGTATATCATAGGCACACAGGCAAAGTATATGAGAACATAGAGAAGCGGGAGCAGTAGCCAGTGTTATGGAACCAAACCTGTTTGATTATGCTGGATCTCCGATCAGATAACTGTGTGCTCAAAGGGCCAACAAGTTGCTTTAGAAGTCCACGAAAACAAGGATAATCAGCAGCACCTAATGGAACAGAGTAAAACATAACATGCATTATCAACTGCACTGTCTTAATCAGTAAGGACACAACACAAGAAGATGCCACTATAAGAACATAAGGAAGCGTTGCACACCAATTCAACAAAGGAAGGGAAAGGTTATCTGAAGGTCCAATGTTAGTAAAATACCTCCAATAACCAGTGCTTCAACTCTCTGCATAGCGGCAATACGGATAGACCAATCTTTCTCTGGTACAAGGGTTGAGCCAATATTCTCGAATTCTCTTATCAGTTCCTTTTCTGAATACACTTTAATTGGCTCGACAGGCTTTTCTGTAATATCACCATCCGCTGCACAAGAACAGAGATCAAATTAAAATCATATTAACAAACGCCATAAACTATTTGTTTGCATTATTTGACTGCATAGTAGCTCTCTTTCTGTTCCATTTCTTTGCTCCAATTACACCATTGTTCGCAAAATTTGCTCAAGACAAATAATATCTTTTTTTTGAAGTAAGAGAAAATTCATTAAAAAGCAGCCAGAAGATGCAAGCAAATGATTACAGGGAAAGAGGCCTGCTCATATACAAAAACTAGTCTACAACTAAGCAGCAGACACCATCCAAAAACTGATCACAACTAGTTATAGGGGCCTAGTTGAGCCAACAAAATAAATTCAGTAAGCATTTTGTTTTGAGTACATGAGTAGGAGTTGAGATCCCATCAGAACATCTTCAATTCCTTTCATTCCTAGATGCACCAAAATTCGCAGCAGGTACAATTAACCAAACCTTTTTGTTGGATTTTCCAACTCTAACCTTTTTGTTGGATTTTCCAACTCTCCAAACACTAGTTTTCATGTGTGCATTACTCTGACTAGTCCAGATATAGAGAAGAACATACTCCAAATATCATATGCTACTGTACAATGCAGAAATAGGCACCTTGACACTTCCAGAATTCAACTGGCACATGTAGCACACCTATTCACTATTTGTATACTTCCCCTGCTGGGATTGTCTTGGGTGAGGCATGCTTCGGATAGAGTTATCCAGATAAAGCAGAATCACTTTATTAGGCAGTTTACTTCTCCAATTAGTTTCCATAGTCAATTGTCTATCAATTCCTTGTTTGAAGTTTGAACGGAGATGAGTATATGATTTCTTCACAGTAAATGACCCATCTTTAAAATCCTCCCATTCCAACCTATCTTTCAGCTGAGGTTGCCAGTAATCCTTGCAAGCTTAGCTAGCAAGTATATTAGATCATTCAATTCCTAATACTGAAAATTCCTCCTCAAATGTAGGGCCCATGAGTTGTACTGCCAGCACTGCTCTATAAAGGAGTCTAGAAAAGTAGCCAGTACACACAAGATTGGATATTCATCTTTTAGTGCCACTGTTCCCTTCCGCTTGTCTTTCCAAAATTTAATGTATTCCACTCCCAAGTTTGACTTTTGAGTTAAATTCTTCATCCCACAATCCAAAATACTCTTCCAAAGACTTGTGTCATAAGATGATCTCCTCAGCTTTATGCATTGTTCCTCACACCGTACATTGCATTATTCACTGCTTTCTATTTTTCACAACCCAGGATTCTCCATATTATACTTCCAAAGCCATTTCATTAGCATATTCTTACTATGTAATGCCAGATCTTTTACATCAGTAAAAAATCAGAAAATCAAAAGATTGAGTTCAATAAGAGTTTGCCACTTGGATTATTCTTTCCAATCCAATTCAAAGCATATTCCATAGATAGGATAGGAATATTCCAATCTTTCTCCCCCAAGACATTTGTTCTTATCCAATACATAGGGTCCTTTGGGAATCCACAAAAAAGGGATACACAATTTAGACCTAAATTTAGATAATATATGCACTAAAAGAGGACATAACCAAAGGGGACCCTAGCAACAAGAAGCCGGCTTCACCACCCACACAAACCTGCTGCACAACTATGTTTTTCCTTCCCTCCCCCTTCCTCCACTTCTTTTCAGTCATAATCCTTAAACTAAAAGAACACTCACATAGGACATGTAAGCAACAAATAAAAATGAAGGCTGACTCAAGCAATCGCGGGAACGTTTAGCTCGATCCCATGGTAACTGATGCTAAAATAAGATTATCATGAAATAAATTTTTAATTGACATAATGGGGCATGTATATACCTCCAAACAGAGATGCCTCTCTTGTTGAACGCTTTGCCTTAGGACTGCTTTTTTTGGAACTAAGGCTAGCAGATCTCACCTCACCGGCAGAATAATTATTTGAGCTGCCATCTGTGGATCGACTTTTAGGCTCAATCTTCTCAAGTCTTGCATTAATGTCTTTTAGCTGCAGTCAGTTAATAAGTCAAAACAAACACTGAGCAGAACTTCTGTTTACTACATCACATTCTATTAACCAAGTAAAGCACAAGCTAAAGTTGGAAGAGAACTCAGTTCATCACAAAGGATGTCCAAAAATAGAGAAAAGAATCTATTATCTAGAATGAAGACATCTAAAGCTAAAGGCATACCAACATGGAAGGAAGATGGTGGCGCTGAAGCTCATCCCGGAACTGGGGTCCAACTTCTGAATACATCACCTGCAAAGTGGAAACATGGAAGAATATTTATCAAACAAAAGAAAATGGGAAAGGAACAGCAGTCTGTTAAGAGACATAAATAATTGGTTTGTCGAGGCACTGAAGACTAATTAGGAAAAGCAGTTTGACCAAACACAAGAAATTGAGAAAAATATAGCAGTTTAGCTACCTCAATACATGATATGGCTGCTTCCCTCACTCCATGATTAGGATCATTCAACATTTGCAAAATCTGATAATAGCAACAAGGAAAAAGTGTGTTTACAACTTTTTTATTCTCAAAAAGAAAGAAAAAACTACAGGTCATTCTGTGCAGCAAAGAAAGGTTTAGCAATATATGTGCTAATAAATGAAATTCAAAAGTACGTATCTATTAATATACCGGAGGAAGAATAGCCCGTTGAAGGGGCAGTTCTGTCGAAGCAAAAAGACCAATTGCCGATGTAACAGTACGAGCAAATTCTTCTCGAACTCTAAAGCTTTTGTGCATCCAAGCATAAGACCCTGCCCTCTCAACTATAATTGTTGGTGACGAAACCTGTATAGATTATAATAATCAATCGAATCATTTTCTAGTATTTTTACCCGCATCATACCCAAAAAAATTAGAAAATTGAGATTAAATGTTTTTTGTGATGCTCGTGTAATCAGCATATGAGTAATAAATGTCTAACAATTGTTTCAATTTCTCATTTCCACAGAAATATTTGAATAAACAAATAGCTAAATGAACTAGAGGTCCAAAAATCCCCTCAAAGTGAGATGTCTTCAAGCTGGAAGAAAAACTGTATTCTTTTTTCTTTTTCTTTTTTTTTTTTTTTTTTTTGGTGAAACTGGTAATGTTGTATTCCTCAGCATTAAGGGTATGCTAGCCACCTGGAAGAAAAACTGTATTTACACATACACCATTAGTGTTTCTATTATGAGAACATATACGATAACTCTGAAGGGGTTGGTTAGCACTACAGATCATTTAGAATTGTTCATACGATCAACAAAGGTCATACGTCTCAAACCTGGTAACTACAATGATATTAAAATTCCAAATCATAGAAGAGTCAACTGCAGTTTGTGGCAATGTTTCTCTCTCTCTCTCTCTCTCTCTCTCTCTCTCTCTCTCTCTCGTTATCTATATGTGTTTGTGCGCGCATGTGAGGAATATGAATCACAACGTATATCTTGCATTTTTTACCTTGATCATCTGAAATTAATTTGTCACAAACAATCGAGTCATACAAATTTTTCTTTTTTTGGCACACATTCAAAGCTGCAACAACTATAGAGGTATCAAGCTGCTAAGTCACACTATGAAAGTGTGGGAAAGGGTGGTCGAAATGAGGGTGAGGAGAGGTTTGTCTATTTCAGAGAACCAGTTTGGATTCATGTCGGGGCGCTCGACTACAGAAGCCATTCATATTGTAAGGAGATTGGTGGAGCAGTATAAGGAGCGGAAGAGGGACTTGCACATGGTATTCATTGACCTAGAAAAGGCTTACGACAAAGTGCCAAGCGAGGTCCTATAGAGATGCTTGGAGGCTAAAGGTGTACCTGTGGTGTACATTAGAGCGATAAAGGACATGTATGATGGAGCTAAGACCAGGGTAAGGAGGTAGGAGGAGACTCGGAGCACTTCCCTGTTATGATGGGGTTGCATCAGGAATCAGCTCTTAGCCCGTTTCTATTCGCCCTGGTGATGGATGAATTGACGCGACAAATATAAAGTGAGGTGCCTTGGTGTATGTTGTTCGCGGATGACATAGTCCTGATTGACGAGACTTGCAACAGAGTTAACGATAAGCTGGAGGGCTGGAGACAGACGTTGGAGTCTAAAGGATTTAAATTGAGTAAGACCAAGACAGAATACTTGGAGTGCAAGTTCAGTGGCCTACCGCGTGAGGCTGACGAGGCAGTGAGGCTTGGTACCCAGGTCATTCAAAAGAAAGGAAGTTTCAAGTATCTTGGGTCTATTATACAGGGAGATGGGGATATCGACGATGATGTTTCACATCGTATTGGTGCAGGGTGGATGCAATGGAGGCTCGCCTCCGGAGTGCTGTGTGATAAGAAAGTGCCACCAAAACTTAAAGGCAAGTTCTATAAAGTGGTGGTTAGACCGACCTTATTGTACGAGGCGGAGTGTTGGCCAATCAAGAAATTTCACGTTCAGAAGATAAAAGTCGCGGAAATGCGAATGCTGCGATGGAAGTGTGGGCACACTAGGAGGGATAGAATTAGGAATGAAGATATCCGAGACAAGGTGTGAGTGGCATCGGTGAAAGACAAGATGCGGGAAGCGAGGCTGAGATGGTTTGGGCATGTGAAGAGGAGAGACACAGATGCCCCAGTGCGGAGATGTGAGAGGTTGGCTATGGACGGTTTCAGGAGAGGCAAAGGGAGGCCGAAGAAACATTGGGGAGAGGTGATTAGACAGGATATGGCACAGTTTCAGCTCACTGAGGACATGACCTTAGATAGGAGGTTGTGGAGGACTCAGATTAGGATATTAGGCTAGGTGGCTAATCCTTTCACCATAGTAGTTGTAGTTTTGCTCATTTGTTTATTGCCATTTAATTTCTGCATTTGATTGCTGCTTATATTTGTTGGGCTGTTGTACTTTGGTTATCTTAGTTATCTATAGTAGTTAATGCTCCTTTCTTTCCGGACTGTTCTACCATGACTTTCTCGCTTTTGTTATTCCTTGCTTTCATATTGTTTTCGATATGCTTGGTCCTATCTAACCTTTTGTCTTGTTTTTCCTCTCTTGGTCTCCTCTCTTGAGCCGAGGGTCTTTCGGAAACCGCCGCCCTACCTTTCAAGGTGGGGGTTAGGTCTGCGTACACTCTACTCTCCCCAGACCCCACATGGTGGGATTATACTGGGCTTGATTTCCCAAGGACCAAGGAACCATATTTACAATACTGTGTGAAATATTCTAGTTGGAAGGAAAAACTTTATTACACATACAGCATTAGTTTTTCCATTGTGAGAACATTTACAATAATTTTGAAGGGGTTGGTTCACATTACAGGTCATTTTGGGTTTGGTCATATGATCAACAAAGGTGGTACGTCTAAGACCTGATAATTACTATGATATTAACATTCCAAATTATAGAAGAATCAACTGTAGTTTCTCTCTCTCTCTCTCTCTCTCTCTTCATCTTTGTGCGTTTGCGTGTGCCCGTGGGAGGAATATGAATACACAACATATATTTAGCCTTTTTTACCCCAACCATCTGAAATTAAATTCTTCACTAGTAAAGAAATCAAGTCATACATTTTTATTTTTATTTTTTGCACACAGTTCCCAACAACTAGGGACGGACCCAATTGGACCTTGAGGCTACTGAAATTGAACTGTCGTAATGCCGCTCGAATTGTGACTCTTGACCCCTGCACTGTTCCTTTGGGACTTTCAATTAGCTTTCTTTTTCTTTGGGGGAACATACAATCAGTAAATTTATCCTTTTCTCTTCACATATTTCAGCTCAACAACCGCACCAACCACCAATGTTTATTCCTCCAACACCAGAAAAAAAAAAAATCCAAGCCAGCACTTGAACCAACCCCTATTAATTAAAGAATAAATTACTCTAAGCAACTCTGTGATAGGACTCAATTGCAAATAGGACCCCGTATTTCAATAACATACACGTAATCCCCTTATATAGTACTTACAAACCTACACAAATATACATCAATTCACAAAAGAAAGTACACCTAAAAACAGAAATTTTAACCATCATGTGAACCAACCCTAACTAATTACCAGAAAAGTACTTTTAAAAATCCTGTAATATAACACGATTGCATATACACTCCTTTATTTCAAGACCACATACATATTAACATCAATTCAGCCAAAAATAAAGCTTGCTCCTCAATAAAACAGAAAAAAGAATCAAATTTACAGACTATCTTCTGATCATGAAAAGCAACCATGCAAAATGCATGCCTCCATTAAAGTAAGCAACAATCACCTAGAATACACTTAATCCCCCTATAATATTTATAAGCCTGTACAAATTACAGATATTCACTAAACCGACCAGCATTTGATCAACCCTTATTAATTGCTACTAGTAAATTACTTTCAACAACCCTATAATATAACACAATTGCATTGATCCTCCTTTATTTCTAGACCATAAACAAATCAACATCAATTCAGCCAAAAAAAAAAAAAAAAACTTTCACCTCAATAGAACAAATAAAAGGATCAAATTCCAGTTAATATTCACCCTTATTAGTTACCACTCCCTCCGTCCATTTTTACTTGTCTGTGTCCAGTTTGGAAGATCAAGAGATAATTTATCACTTAGTTCCTAATTTATCCTTATAATTAACTATAATCATTTCCCAACACATTGAATTTATCATATTCAAAGGCTGTTTCGCATCACCCAATCGTTCAACCACAGCCAGCAACATTGAAGTAAATGCTAAGGCCTCAACCACCCTTATCAATTACTAGTAAATTACTTTAAACTACCCTGTAATATAACACAATTACATATACACTCCTTTATTTCAAGGCCATACACAATAATTAACATCGATTTAGCCAACAAACTAAACTTTCACCTCAATAAGAACAAAAAGAAGGATCAAATTCGAGTTAATATAGAGACTATCTTCTGATCATGAAATGCAACAATCACCTAACATACACTTAATCCCTCTTATGTAATACTTACCAGCCTGTACACAAAACCATCCAGCAGTTGATCCCACCCTTATTAATTACTACTCCATCTATCCCAATTTATGTGATATAGTTCGGATTTCGAATATAGCATGCACATAATCCCCATTTATAATACTTATAAGCCTGTACAAATTCAGCATTTGATCCTACGCGTATTAATTAATTAATTTAAACTACCCTGTAATATACTCCCTCCGTCCCAAAATAAGTGTCACCTTAGGAACTCAAGACAAGATCTGGCAAGTGTTTCCAACTATGCCCTTAACATTTAAAAAAGTAGTCTTCTTTAATATTGTTCAATTCTCAAAGAACATCTGATAAATAGGGGTAAGTTTATTAAACTCCACATGTTATTTATTGATTTCTTAATGAGAGTGATTTTTGCTAAGGTGACACTTATTTTGTGACACTCTTTCCTTTTTAGTCAGTAACGCCTTTCTATATTTAGTAAAAAATTCAACTTTAAATTTACCTTTTTACCTTAATAATGGAATGATGTGAAGCCACACAAATTTCTATGATTTATCTTAGACCATAAGTTTTAGAAGCTTTCTTTATTTCTTAAATTTCATGTCCAATCAAACACCCTCGTATAAAATAGGACGTAGGGAGCAGTAAATTACTTTAAACAACCCTGTAACATAACACAATTGCATATACACTCCTTTCTTTCAGCCAAAAAACAAATTTCACCCGGACACCCGGTGCTTAATCAAAAAAAAAAAAAACAAATTTCACCTCAATAAGAACAATAAAACATCAAATTCAAGTTAACATACAGACTACATTCCGATCATTAAACGCAACCATACAAATGCATTACCTCCATCAAAATGAAGCACAAATCGCTTAGCACCACCAATTACTACTAATAAATTACGCACAAATAGCCTAGCTGCATCAATTACTACCAACAAATTACGCACAAATCGCCTAGCCGCATCAATTACTACTAACAAATCACGCACAAATCGCCTAGCCGCATCAATTACTACTAATAAATCACGCACAAATCGCCTAGCCGCATCAATTACTAATAATAAATCACGCACAAATCGTCTAGCCGCATCAATTACAACAACAACAACAACAACCCAGTGAAATCCCACATCGTAGGGTCTGGGGAGGGTAGTGTACGCAGACCTGACTCCTACCAAGGTAGGACGGCTGTTTCCGAAAGACTCCCGGCTCAATAAAAGCATAAAAAGAAGTCAGATACGGTTAGATAAGGTTAAGAGATTCGGATAAGAGATTTAAAGCGATATGGAAATGAAATAATGCAAGCGACACAGATAATACAGGATAATCAGAGCACAGAAAATAACCGATAATAGCAGAAATCAGAGCAGATGACACAGGATAACCAAAGCACAGGAAATAACACATAATAACAGATAATAGCAGAAATCGGAGCACAAGAAATTATATTGCAATAATGCGACTACTAATAAGAACGGATAACGAGACTATCTACTAGTCTTCTACCCTAATTTGGGTCCTCCAAACCCTCTTATCTAAGGTCATGTCCTCGGTAAGCTGTAATTGCGCCATGTCGTGTCTAATTACCTCTCCCCAATACTGCTTCGGCCTACCCCTACCTCGTCTGAAACCATCCATGGCCAACCTCTCACACCTCCGCACTGGGGCATCTGTATCTCTCCTCTTCACATGCCCAAACCATCTCAATCTCGCTTCTCGCATCTTGTCTTCCACCGAGGCCACCCCCACCTTATCCCGAATATCCTCATTCCTAATCCTGTCACTCCTGGTGTGGCCACACATCCATCTCAACATTCTCATCTCGGCAACTTTGATCTTTTGAACGTGAGAGATCTTAACTGGCCAACACTCCGCCCCATACAGCATAGTCGGTCTAACCACCACTTTGTAGAACTTGCCCTTAAGTTTTGGTGGCACTTTTTTGTCACATAGCACTCCGAAAGCAAGCCTCCATTTCATCCACCCTGCCCCAATACGATGTGTGACATCATCGTCAATCTCCCCGTTGCCTTGCACAATAGACCCAAGGTACTTGAAACTACTTTTCTTCTGGATGGCCTGGGTACCAAGCCTTACTTCCAAGTCAGCCTCCTGAGTTGCTTCACTGAACTTACACTCCAAGTACTCTGTCTTGGTCCTACTCAGCGTAAACCCTTTAGACTCCAGAGTATGTCTAACCTAGCCGCATCAATTACTACTAATAAATCAGGCACAAATCGCCTAGCCGCATCAATTACTACTAATAAATCACGCACAAATCGCCTAGCCGCATCAATTACTACTAATAAATTAGGCACAAATCGCCTAGCCACATCAATTACTACTAATAAATCAGGCACAAATCGCCTAGCCGCATCAATTACGACTAACAAATAACGCACAAATCGCCTAGCCGCATCAATTACTACTAATAAATCACGCACAAATCGCCTAGCTGCATCAATTACCACTAACAAATTACGCACAAACGGCCTAGCTGCATCAATTACCACTAACAAATCACGCACAAATCGCCTAGCCGCATCAATTACCACTAATAAATCACGCACAAATCGCCTAGCCGCATCAATTACAACTAATAAATCACGCACAAATCGCCTAGCCGCATCAATTACCACTAATAAATCACGCACAAATCGCCTAGCTGCATCAATTACCACTAACAAATTACGCACAAATTGCCTAGCTGCATCAATTACCACTAACAAATCACGCACAAATCGCCTAGCCGCATCAATTACTACTAATAAATCACGCACAAATCGCCTAGCTGCATCAATTACCACTAACAAATTACGCACAAATCGCCTAGCCGCATCAATTACCACTAACAAATCACGCACAAATCGCCTAGCCGCATCAATTACCACTAATAAATCACGCACAAATCGCCTAGCCGCATCAATTACAACTAATAAATCACGCACAAATCGCCTATCAGCATCAATTACCACTAATAAATCACGCACAAATCGCCTAGCTGCATCAATTACTACTAATAAATTACACACAAACTAGCTGCATCAATTACTACAAATAAATCACGCACAAATCCCCTAGCCGCATCAATTACTACTAATAAATCAGGCACAAATCGCCTAGCCGCATCAATTACCACTAATAAATCACGCACAAATCGACTGATAAATCACGCACAAATCGCCTAGCTGCATCAATTACCACTAACAAATTACGCACAAATCGCCTAGCTGCATCAATTACCACTAACAAATCACGCACAAATCGCCTAGCTGCATCAATTACCACTAACAAATTACGCACAAATCGCCTAGCTGCATCAATTACTACAAATAAATTACTTTAAACTTTTTTTTAAAAAAAAAATTAACCTGTCATATAACACAATTACATATACACTTTCAAAACCACACACAATTAACAACAATTCCAGTTAATATACAACTGCATTACCTCCATTAAAGTAAGCAACAAATGCCTAGCAGCATCTCTAACAGGTTGTTTCCCATCACCCAATCGTTCAACGACAGCTGGCAAAACCGCATTAAAATGCAACTTCAAATGCTCACCAGAAAGCACAGCAGCTGAAGCAAGTGACTGTAAAGCACCTTGTGAAACCCTAAAATTACTATCTTTTAAGAGATCTAAACAAACATCAACTAGCGAAGTAACTTCAATAGATGTTAGGGTTTTTCTAGAAGCTTCTAGAACTTGATGGAGATGTTCTACACCAGCCATTCGAGATTTCGTGTCTTTTGCACGCGCTAATTCAAGCGCCGCTTCCATTTGAAACGGGGCAAAATCGGGTTATCGGAGGGTCCGATCTGGTGAAACGGGTCAGATCTGTGTGAGAGAGAAAGTGAGAGTTTGAACTGGGGAAAGAAGAAAGTGATAGTGAGAGAGAGAAAAAGAAGCACTAGTTACTCTTAATAAGATTAAATTAATTAATAACTGTTATAATGGATTAGGTGCGGCGGATCGCCTAATCCTCTCTTAACCAAAGATTTCGGGTGAGAGTCCTTAGAATGAAAGCTCTATAAGATGCAAATTCGGATTTAGTTAGATTCCATTGCAAGTACCAGAAACCATATGGGAAACAAAAAAAAAAAAAATACTAACTAGTATTCAATCTCAAAAAAATTGATAATTTTCGCTTTTCGAGAGTCAAACGAATCGTAATTTTTTCATGTCTTTTAAATACTTTAAATTGTTAATTATGGTGACTTATAGTACTTTTTACGTAGTTTCTAAATATATAAATGTTATTTCAAAAAAATTAAAGATTTTATGTTCAAACATACAGTCAAAATTAAGAAGTTTGACTCTTGAAAAGCGAAAAGTGTCAATCTTTTTGGGATGGAGGGAGTATGTGTTTATGTCGTACAGTTAAGATTTCGAGAGTCAACTAAATTTTCTTTTAACTAAAATTTATATATATATATCTTTTAAATTGTTAATTATTGTGATTTATAGTAATTTTTATTAGTTTTCAAATATAAGTTTAAAATTTAAGATCAAAATTTAGAAATTTGAATATGAAATTTTATCTGTATCACATAAATTGATAGTAATAAGAATGTTTTAACGGTAAAGGCTCAAATATGCCCCTGAACTATACGAAATTGCACACATTTGCCCGTCGTTAAAAGGTTGATGCAAAGATGCCCCTAACATTTTTTTTTTTTTGGCTATATATGCCCTTGAGTTAACGGAAAATATTGGAGGGCATATTTGTTCAGTTCGCATAGTATAGGGGCATATTTGAGCCTTTGAAATTACTGAATATTATGGCACAAAATATCATTGCATTCCAAAACATAAAAAAAAAAACATTTGTAATTACAATCCATCCACCATTGTATTACATCAAAATTATACAGCTAAAAGAGCAGATGCAATTACAAACATCTTTTAAAGACTGTTTTCACAACAAGAGCATCATTTTCCATTTTCAAAAGATTTTTTTTACTAATGATAATACCATTTTTATTTTTCAATTTGTTGTTCTTTCTGGATATTTTTTGTCTTCTCAGTCCCAATATCTACACAATAATGAATGCAACAATTACCGCAATAAAACATAAACATAAAAAAAAAAGATAACTTATATTAGACATAACTTATATTAGACTTATGACATATGAAAAAATGTCTCTCGCGGTGCTCAAAATTTTGATAATAATAATAGAAAGAGTATCACATCTTAAGCATTTATACAGTTTCTTACATAACATTCAATGTGATTTGGCTCTTTCGTGAATTTCACGCATAACCGAAATTTAGTAGAATTATTTGAAGCTCATAAGTGAGATGGAGTGCAGTAACTCCACGTCCACAAACCCTTCCACAACTCCACATCCACAAATCCTTCCATAACTATTTGAAGAACTCGAAGCTTCCGACATTTCATAAACAAGTGAAAGAATAAGAGAGAAAAGTGAGAGGTTGTACGATAAGTGTGGAGTTTCAAAATGCAATTGCAATAAATTATTGGCTAGCATAAAATGCACTACAAAAAAATCTGAGAACTACTTATGCCGTAATATTCAGGAATTTCAAAGGCTCAAATATGCTCCTATACTATGCGAACTAAACAAATATGTCCTCCAATATTTTCCGTTAACTCAAGGGCATATATAGCCGGAAAAAAAACGTTAGGAGCATCTTTGCACCAACCTTTTAATGACGGACAAATGTGTGCAATTTCGTATAGTTCAGGGGCATATTTGAACCTTTACCGAAGTTTTAATATAATAATGAGAGTTGGCGAATTAATTAATTGGGTGTTGCTAGATTTAGGAAAGAAAATATATAAACTGGAGTATAATACTTGTGGCTTTGTGCAGTGTTATTTTTTTCTTTTTTATTAATTTTTTTTTTCTCATTCCATAGGAAATTTTAGAAAGTGGAATATTAAATCCTCAAATATAGTGCAACTCCAAATGCTTAGCGGAGAGAACATCAGTGGAAGCAAGTGGCTGTAGAGCACCTCGTGAAACACTAATTATTATCTTTTAAAAGATCTAAACAAACATCAACTAGCGAAGTAACCTCGATAGATGTTAGATTTTTTCTAGAAGCTTCTAGAACTTGATGTAGATGTTCTACATCAGCCATTTGAGATTTCGTGTCTTTTGCACACGCTAATTCAAGCGCTGCTTTCATTGGAATGAGTCAGTCGGATTATCGGGTGGTCTGATCTGGTTAAACAGGTTAGATCTGTATGAGAGAAAAGTTGGAAATGGTGGATTGGGAGGAAAGTGAAGTTTGAACTGTCGAGAAGAAAGTGAGAGTTAAACTTGAATAGAGTAAAATAATTAGTAAGAAAAATTAATAGCATAATGAGAGTTGGGGATTAATTAATTGGGTGTTGTTGGATTTACGGAAGAAAATATATAAATTGGAGTATAATATTTGTGGGGCTTAATAGCATTTTGCACGGGCTAGTTCAAGCGCCGCCTCCATTGGAGGGGGTCAATTGGGGCTCCGATCCGGTGAAACGAGTCAGATCTATTGAGAGAAAAAGTGTTGGTTGATTGAGAAGAAAAAGTGAAAGTTTGAACTGTGGAGATGAAAGTGAAAGTGAGAAAAATGAGAGAGTTTAAACTTAAACAGAGTAAAATAATTAGGGATTGTTTGGTACTCGAATGGGATAAATAAGAATATCTGGAATATTTTATGAGATTATTTGATTACAACAAATTTGATATATCCGGGTTCAAAGCTTATTTTTTGTATTTAGTGCATATTTTCACACATATAAAGTATAAATTAAAATTGCTATATTCGGGTGAACTCGTAACATGTATTTTACCTTCGCCCTTGAACCTTGTCAATGATAAATTTGCAAAGCAGAGCGCATATACGAACACAACTTTTGTACATACTAACATTATGAAATAAAGTTATCTATTAAATAATTTAATCATATAAATTTTTATACAATTAATTAGCACATAAAACTATAGGACCAGATGGTGCACAAATAGCATAGGACTAGATAAATATAATATCCATGGGGCCATAGTCCTTTGTTTGGGAGCTCAAATGAGTAAATGTAGCAAAGATGAAAGCAACTATCCAACTGCAACACTGATTAATATTAATAGTTCTACAAATAGCAAATAGAGAATGAATTTGTCAGTTAATAGGAAGAAACCTATTTCGCCGACAATGCTAAACAACCAACTTTTTCTTAACTATATAATATATTAAAGAATGTCTAAAATATATCTATTAAATATTTTTAACTATGTAATCGTCGTTTATTGTACTTTTTATATAATATTTAATTGTTAAGTTATAGTTAGTAAATTAAAAGATTGTTTGAATTTTAGCTCACATCAAAGACTAGGCCATTTGATTATCGGAATTAAAAATATTATTCCAGTACTTTTCTTTCTTCAAATTTTCATCATAGCTTTTACTTTTGCATTTCTTTCAAACAATATTTTAAAAAATAATTTTATTGAGCCGAGAATTGTTCCCGCAAAATTTTGTTCATTTCCTATTCAGTATCCTAATTTGAACTTGGACATTATTCTTAGAAGGAAAAGAATATTTTCTTTACCTTGTTGTATAACATGGGGGATTAACCAAAAAAGCTGTGCACTATCACTTTTGTTTCGTCATATGTTGTGTCCCCACTCCACAAAACAAGCTTGGAGTAATAAGTGGTCGTTTGGTTTGAGGTCAAAATAGTCCCGGGATTTTTGGTTTGAGGTCAAAATAGTCCCGGGATTTTTGGTTTGAGGTCAAAATAGTCCCGGGATTACAATCCCGGGACTAATTTATACCATCTGTTGGTATTATTTTATACCATCTGAAAGATGGTATAAAATAATACCAGTATAAGTGGGTTAAGAAGGTATAAGTTGAGTTATTCCAGCACTAATTTTTATACCACGTTTGGTACAAGGTATAAAATAATCCCAGGATAAATCTATACCTTATACCAAACGTGGTATAAAAATTAGTACCGGCATAACCCATGTTATACCTTAAACCAAACGACCACTACACAATTAATTAGGTTGAGCTTTACAGGTTGGCAAATTGGTTGGTTGTTGTCTCCTAGATTTAGGCTTAAGCATCAATGACCACATATGACTATCAGTCTGCCCCTCAACATCCTTAATTAAAAATTTCAGAGTTCGAGGGCACAACAATGTAGTCGTTTTTTTGATAAAAAGGGTTTTACGTTAAAGTGAAACTTTTTGGCATAAATCTAAATTAATCGGGTTTTAAAACGGGTAGTAAATACCTAATGAGAGGCACAAAAAAAAAAACAAATGACTACCACCGTACCAGAAGTTGTGTTGAAGTGGTAAGTACTAATCATCCTTAACCGCAAATCTAGAGTTTGACCCTTGAAATGAAGTTGTCTTTAGTAGAAGCATTTTACCCAAAATTTAAACTTCTCGGTGTGAATTCGAATTAGTTTGTTTTCTAAAGCAGATACTGATTATCGGATAACAGACCGAAAAAATAGCACAAATGACTACCATCAAAGGTTGATGTGAAGACATGAAGTTGTAAGTAACCCATATCCTTAACCAGATTTTCGAGTTCAAGCGGTCGAAATAAAGTCGTTTTTGGTTGGGAGCAATCTACTCCAAAGTGGAATTCTCAACGTAAATCTAAATTAATTGAGCTCCAAAACGAATACCGAACACATGTTGAACCACCAAAATATGAGCCCAAATGGAAACACATCAATTTTTATCACAATCATAAGCAAGAAGATCAAGCATCTAACACTAAAAATAAAAGTTTCAATCATGGAAAATGTGTGTATGATATAGTTTAAATTTTTAAATCAGGTTATTTTAACCAACTCCACCTAGTTGTGTATATTGAACGTGTGATAACTTGAATGAGAAATATGTATACCTTATGAAGGAATATATATATTATTTTATGTAGGAATTAGTTATGCGGAGTTTAGTTATTCATGTATTAATTATCCACCTTATATCCCGCATAAATTAATACATAGATTCTCTCATAACTTATACATATATTAATTATGCGGGTTTTTAAATTACAAACCAAACACCGTATTAATTTTATATATGAATAATCTACTTCCTAACTAACTACCAAATTACTTATGCAGGATTAATATCTGCATAACTCACCTCAAATAAGCTACCGAAAGAACCAGTTAAACTATATAAAGATAATTTGCTGTTATAATTATCTAAATAATGTTCCTATGAAATACTTATTACACACAGCCAACGAGTCAAAAGAATCAGTAGGGTCAGTTTTTCAGTTAGCAAACTTGCAATTGCAATGATGAATCTGATTTAACAGAAAAACCATATTAATGAACCACTCATATGAACTTGGATAATAAGCAAACGAGTGGATAAAATGAGTCATCAATACAAAAAAGGGAATCAAATTTGGGTGGGCTAGTAAATCTTTGGACCGGTAAACAAAATTTAATCACAGTTTGAAATTTAATTGAAAATAATTAGTTTTTAATGTGAAAATAAAATTTACACAATAATATTCTAAGTTAAAGCAAGAATAAATTCCATCTCATTTGGCATGTGCGGATAGAAACTCTTATAGATGAGTTGCGCAAGAGAATTCTTTTTGACAAAAGGCGTCTATAATTGTTGTTCGTATAAAAGAAAATAGAGCGAACTATTAACTCTAATATTTTTTTTTTAAGATTCTGCCATATGTCAAAACAAACTAAAAGGATTGTTTTTCAGCCATCAAATCACCCATGAGATATACTGTTTTGGGTGGGTGAGCTATTCCATCAAAATTCGAGAATGACACTAATCTTATATTCGATGATTGATGTGACAGTAAACTTGTCTCTACAACTGTCTTTAAAATACATGCATAATATACCTATTAGAAATAGCAATATATATTTCATTTTTTGGATATAAGGGCCACGCATGACTCCAAAAAAAACTCATCACATATTCGACTCTATACATCAACAACAACATACCTAGTATAGTTTTACAAGTGAAATCTGAAAAGGGAAATATATACGTAGACCTTAAATCTACCTTTATAGGATCCGTTTTCTAAATTTCATTTTGTAGGTTCGAACATTATTGAGTTAGTTGTGTTTAAAGTGAATCATTAACCTTTTTTATATTAAGAGCAAGAATATTTGCTAATTATAATCCAAAAAAAAAAAAAAGATAATAAGATATATATATATAGGAGTTGAAGGCAAATTCAGAAATCATATTAAGTCAATCAAAAACATTTTTGGGTAGTATTCGAAATAATGGTATGAATAATAAGCCCTTTATATATATATATATGATACTTGTACGTACTCATTCACATAAGATACACGTGCAAAGCGCGTGAATAAAGAATATTACATATAAAATGTACAAGTAAAGATAAAATTGCGTTTCTTTTATTTTATATAAAGCATTCAAAAGTTTAAAAAGTGTAATGCTTTCTTAACAAAAACAAATTAAATGGTAATGTATCCGCAAATGGAAGGTTAGCAATGACATTTTTTTTTTTTTGTGAAACAAAATTTTATTCATTACTAGATAACAACATTATACAAAATAGATGTCTCATTAAGATTGATTTATGATGCACGTAAAACAAACAATTTTATTTGGAATTTGATCCGGTCAATCAGCAACCATAAATAATTTGTATTAAGAGGCGTAAGGATAGAACCCAATACGATTGGTCAAACAAAATTACATGAAATATTCATGTCATCTGAGTAAAAGTTCATAAATTGCAAGTCTCTAGTTTTTAAAATAGTTAATTGTTTATTTTAATGCAATAGTAGTAGTAAACAAAACTCTCCATTTCTTTACTCGTCCCAATAAAAAATCCTCATAGAATTAGTCTAATACTCTCTCAGTCCCAATTTATGTGGCACACTTTGTTTTCTAGTTTGTCCCAAAAAAATGTCACATTTCTATATTTAGAAACAATTTAACTTTATGAGATGATTTACACCCACACAAATATCTAAAGTTTGTTCTCGATCACGAATTTCAAAAGTCTTCCTTTCTTTCTTAAACTTCATGCCTAGTTAAATGATGCCACATAAACTGGGACGGAGTATCACTTGAACGACCACGTACACTGCTGCCCCTTCACTTTCTTACCGGAGATATCTCTTGGTATATGCGATTTTCGCTTTTTTGATGATTTTTTCTCTTTTTGGTCTTCATGGTGTTGCTCTTGCTCCATTGGTGGAACAATCTCACTTAACTGCTCATCACTATCTGCACCAGTAGAAAGTGTGGCATCCTTGTTCTCAAATTTTCCCTCGTTCTCTTCTGGCTCAATGACAGATATTCTAGCCAAAGTGTAGTCCATCTGAAAACTTTCTCTTTCTAATCTATCTAGTCTATCGAAATGTCTCCGAGTATGAGGTATAATACCTTCAAGCAGTTCTTCAATGCCCTTTACCTTCTATTTTAAAAAAAAATGACAAGGAAAAGGTAAGATCTCTAAGGAAATCATTTATAAGTTAAAATAGTTCCAAACTTAGCAAAATGAACAGCATGTCGTTAAAGAGTAACACCAATAGATTGATGTTAGACATGCTTAAGTCCAATGTATTGTGTACTCAAGCATTAAGAACAAGCAGCCAATCAACTAAATGAACTTGAAATACCGATACAAGACCGATATACCAAGCTAATATATGAAACCACTTTTTTCTTGATAGAGATTAGCATGCAGTATGATAACAATTTGAAGGCCTGTCAAAGCAATGGAGAAATATTTACAGAGGTCTCATTGGGCAGTTAGTGGACTTTACTTGTATGGTAAAAATCTTCTGGACTATGTAATTCAATGAACCTACTAAACAATTTTTTAAAGCCCAAATTTTATAGTATTTATGGGGAAGACGCAATAGTACCTCAATATCAGGAATCTTCAACACCTGGTAAAGAACAAACTGTGCAATATGATAAAACTTTCGCTTCGTGTTCCATTCCCTGACATATTCCAAAGGCAACCGAAGCTCGTCTTCAGAAAGAGTCTCAAGTGCTTTTCCTATCTGATCTCCAGCACTCTTCCTGCCAAGAGCTAGATATCAGACGAAAGTAGTGATACAATAGCATTTACATCAGCCATCAATAACCACAAAGGGAAAATAAATTTAGAACCATCACTTAAAAAAATGGACAAGTCAGGACTACCTGCAGAGTTCACCAAATATATCTAGAATGCCATGCGGCCTTCGAAGCTCAATTGCTATTAGGATGGCTCTTGTGTAGTCAGCATCTATTAAAGCATTTTTTAACTCTTGACCCCGCAGAACGTCTTCCTCCTGCACGAGCAACATAATATCATCAGATGAAAGTTTTGTAGTAATTTTCAGTATAATTAATGAAATAATAGCTAGTAGCACCTAATTAACTAATCCGATATTCATAATATGCCTGTAAAACCATAGGCACCTTGAATTATTCACAGAACTGTTCTCAATTCCCTCGAAGATTTTAGCAGACAGATGCAAATAAGGAGGTTATACTGTTAATCAAGTAAGCTAACAGCATGCAACTACAAACTAGAACACAAGCAGCATCCTTCATTTTCTTTTCTTTTTTGAGAATGGTAAGAGCGCAAGCAGCACCCTTCAAAATTGCCATAGACATTTGGGAGACGAAATGCAATGTGATCAAGCCATTAGGACCTCACTGGGGCATTTAAATGCCCATAAAATATCTTTTTGCTACAGAAACTAATGCCTTGGTAGAATTATATTTATCAAGTAACTCCGAACAATTGCTGTTCGATGAATATGATTTCAAGATACACTTACTTCTTTACGAAAAGCTTCCTCTTTATCTGAAGCTGTTGAGTCATGCCACAGATTGATCACCGCATCACCACCGCCAGTTGCAAGCATTTCTGTTTTCTTACCAATAGCAAGGGCCCATATCTGGATTGCCCGTTAGAGGAGAAAACAGCAAATTAATTATCCATTGTGTGGAAAATATATGTCAAGAAAATGTAAGCCAAATGCAAATGACAGTTGTAAAATTTATTCATCAAATCTTTGGTGATGCAGTCAAACATCACTATATTACTGGCAACCATAGCAGTGCTCAAGAACCATATTAACTACTCAAGTCGACTAATAAATTAGATCAACTAGTTTTTCCAGGATGGGGAGATTAAAAAAAAGCTCTATTATAAGACAATAGATATTTAAATTAAATAACATAAATACTTGATCACCTTATCCTCACGTTGGTCATATGTTGCGATACACTCATTGGTCTTAACTGTCCACAACTTCACCAAACCATCAGCACCTGGAGAGAGGGTCATATCTTTGAGCAAAAGTAGCAATGAGAAACAGACAAATCAACACAATGGAGCTATAATGGCTTCGTGATGTCATATTACCACAAGAAACAAACTGGGTTCCATGGGTAAGAAACGATGCTCTTAACACACTTGATAAATGCCCTTCAAATGTTTTAAGACATGATCCATTAGATATGGCCCATATCTTTATCGTCTTATCTCCAGAAGCTGTTATCACGCAATGATCAACTGGAGAAAACTCCACAGACCATATCCCCCTTTTATGCCCTTTCAGTGTAACCACTGACACTAGGTCTGGAAGTCTCCATATGCAGGCAGTGCGATCCTAGTAAAATATGACGAGATTGGACGAGCTTAGAAAATATACGCAAAGCAAAAGATACAAATTCATCTCTTTTGGCAGCTTTTTATGCCAAGATTTAAATAAGATGTCTCAATGTTCCAAACCTAGGAACCACTGCAAACAAGACTGTCATTTGGTGCTACTGCCAAAGAGTTAATATCCTTGTCATGTGCTGCTACAACGGCTTTTGCTTTCAGAGTTATAATTTCTTCATTGTTGTCAGAGACACCATCCATATTCCATACCTTTAGAGTACGGTCACTGGAAGAATGTAGAAAGATAAAAGATATAACTTCTAGAAAATATGATAAAGAAACATTTAGATTAGTATGTGTTAGGATTTCTAGAGAAGAATCGAGTCATAGGATGATGAACAGGAAAATCTAAACCTATTGACGTCCAATTTCCCTTGCATGTGTTTGAGCTCTTAGATCGATCTATTTTGAATATAATTCAGCTCGTTAAAGAGAGAACTTTGATCTCTTGTTTTTGGTTGAAATATGATGTAGGGTTTTATTCCTCCAAATCCCCCTTTAAATAGGGAGTCTTATTACAGCAGCAGGAAGCATAATCCTTCAGAAACTAGGAAGCGTGAACCTTATTCTAGAGTAATAAAAATAACAGAACAGAAAGCTATGAATAAAATAGAAATCAAGTATTTAATTTAGCTCCCTTCGGGCATAAGTCTTGCCCACCAATGCGTCTACAACAGTTTGCTTCAGCAATCATCATTTAACAGATTTTGAAGCCTCAAGAAAATACGATTTAAGGCTAAATAATAAACTGTGTACAGATACAAAGACAATTTTTATCTTATTTGCACTCAACCAGTAAAAGAAATATCAACTCAAGTCAGCAGAACCGAGGGCAAACTCGATTCAGCACTAAATCTTCATTCGTGGTACATAATATAAATATCAATCAAGCAGAAGCATCATAGTGGCGTAACTAGATTACAAAAAAGAAAAGAGGAGCACGGTAATTCAGAAGAGAATTATTGCCGAAGTATCTAGGAAATAAAGGGGCTCATTCAAGGGCCAAACGATAGCATAAATATTCACAGAGATTTGATCAATCCACTTTACAACGTGGAGGCTTGAACTACTAAAACATTTTTAAGGAGATTAGACAGTCACATTTCACCTGTATTTTTTTTGGGCAAAAAACAACGCATCATAGTTTTAGTTGTAATGGACAATGGACATAGCAAAGATTCTATTATCAACTATTCTAAAAAAGCAAGAGATCTTGAAACTGCACCTATACAAATTCCCAATCGTGAGCCAAAATTCAAAACTGATGCTAAAACTAGTCTTCTAGGACATATAAGTTTGATTATGAAAAGGTAGATTGGATAAGATGCCGGCCCCATAAGTTTATACAGGCATATGCAGAAGAAGAATATGCCCACTGCAGAGTTCAGGGAAAATCAGTTACCTACTACCACTCACGAAGAAGTTCCGGTGTTTCTTTGAAAAAGCAACAGCACCAACAGCTCCCATGTGACCTATGCCTATGTCAACACAAGCCTTGTTCTGGCAATCCCATAACCTAACCTAAGGAAACACCAGAATTAAGAATATCAGAAAAAATTGGTTTTAATCTTGAATAGTGAAGTAAAATCTTGGTAAACCAGCACATAAGAGAAAGGGAAAAGGCATACATCAAATGCTGCATATTTGTCTAAAGAGAAGAAAGAAAATTTGACAGACTTACATTGTTGTCCTTGCTCCCCGTTACTATAAGTGTTCTTCCAGAACTTGATACACAGGTATCAAGACACAAAATAATATCAGTGTGCCCAGACAATACATAAGAGCACGACATTGATTGAAGATCGTACACTCGCACCTGTATATAAGTGCAACATTTTAGTAGCTCAGAAAAGAGTCTAATTTAAAGTGTGGTGACATGAATGCTTTGTTGAAACTAAATTTCAACTATTACTTAGATACATACAACAATATTACACCAAAGAAGGCAATTTCTAAATCTATGTCACATAAATGAAACCGAACGGAGTACTAAGCATGGATGTTATCTACTCAGGTAAAAGGTAATGAAAAACCAAAGAAGAACTGTTTAGACTATTAAGCATTATATGTAACATGTGAGGATCTACTCAGTTCTTATTTATTGATATTATTGAAAATGCATAAAATTATAAAGCAGAACCTAATGATGGGTCAAATTGAAGATCTCATGACCCCCCCCCCCCCCCCCCCCCCCCACAACTCATTCATTTAATTTTGAGAAAAGATATTCAAGGATGTCAAATTCTGAAGAGAAACTTCACGATGGGCCAAACAAGCCGGACCATTAGCTGCAGTATTCCATACATTACTCAATAGTTTAAACCCAGAAAAGCATTAAGGAACTTACCTGTCTACACTTGTTGCGGCGGCAAGGAACTGTTCATCATCACCCAAAAATTTCATATCTGCAATCTCTTCATTGTGTCCAACAAACCTCTTCCTAAGAAATAGATTCATACTACCTTCAGATTCCTCCGGATAGTATAGAAAAAACTGCTGGTCTGCTGTAACACAGAGCAACTCTTGACTTGCAGGCAAAATCAAAGCAGAAATAAAGCCCCTCCTTGAATCTTCATTGTCAGAGCTTACGGTGATATCGGAGGTTTTCTGCTCAAAGAGGCACAGTGCCCTGTTACACAAGTATATCGAGTGATTTAGTAAGCCACCGCATTTTAGGAGGGTTGAAGCAAGAAAATATTGAACAGAGAATGCTTGAGAAGTGCTGAGTTCCTCATCACACCACTAATATAGGCAACTATTTTGCTTCACCAATCCTCCTTTTCTTTCTTTTCATACCAAAATAAATCTCTTAAAATTTTTCAATCAAAAGTAATGGATACCTTAAATACCTTCTACTTTCACAAATTCCAAGCATTTATTTTACAGTGAATGTCCATTCTAAACCCGCTATCTCACATTGTCTCTCCCTCAATTTGAATAAACAAACTAAAGAGCCAAAACTTATTCTCAAGATCTGCACAAACTATGCCTCTTCTTTTCTTTTTGAGAAGGAGAACTATGCCCCTTCTTTTGCCTAATGTTTAGTTTAAGTTGCCATGATCTCACACAGAAATGCAGGAATCGCATGACTGAAGTGTCTACTATGATACAAATTGAATTTATAAACTATAAGCATGACAATGTATAGTATTTCTAAAATATGATTTCCCAGAGAGTACATCACATGATTAGCACGTGGAAAGCTCTAGTTACTTACTGCAAGAGAAATCAACAATAAATGAGAACACTTAGAAGACAACAGATCAAATAAACTGCAGTTGGAGAAGGCAATTAAAGAGATGAATTCCTGTATCTTTCACGTTTCGACAGGGTTGAACGTTCTATCTTCTTAAGAACATTAAAGTGATTCTCAAGTACCTATCAGAACTCCATATCCGCACCAATCCACTGTCACCAACAGTGATGAAATTAATTGATGGTACATCACTTCTCTTCTTTGCCTGCGGATGTTTTGATGAAGCTAGGCATGGAGCAAAAGGAGACTCTGAACCAATACTACACACGGTTTCAACTGACTCAAGTGTTGGTATGGTGGTCAGGCAGCCATAGTCATGCAAGTTATACAAATTTACAACCTGTCATTAGTATCAGTATCAGCAAGTGCCACAAATGGCGTTAGAAGTGTTCCATGAAGAACTAGAAAAGAAAAGAAAAGAAGCTTCCAACCTGATGACTTTAGACAGCAACATTCAATTAGTTACCTTCATTCTAGAAGTCTCCCCTAGCATGTCTAATACAGGCCACGACTATTTGACAACAAGGTATTCTTTAATATTTTCTTGTTTTGGTGACTAAGATAAATTCCGGTTGACGAAGCGTGAAAAAAAATACCAGGTGTTCAACAAGACCAAGGTATAAAAATGGTCATTGACTTTACAAGTCCCTCTTGATAAAATTTTATTGAGCATACCTTCACAAGTAACTCCCAACCCAGACCAAAAGGGAAAGGAGCTAAATTCATTTCTAGCAAGTTGACAATGGAGTACGTTCAAGCCTTACACTCTGAAGGTCGACTATCCTTGTTGATAAGTTCATATCAATCTGGAAATCCGAGTTTTTTTTGTTTGGACAGGGGGGAAAAATTTATTTTGTAAAGATAGTTAGAAGCTCTTTACAGGTTTATACATTGCATGATTCAAGCTGCTACTTTGTGCTCAGATTCTTGGAGTCATCTTTCAAAGGCCTCAAGATGGTTAAAGTTTCCTGTAGTCCTTGTTACTTTATTTATGACCTCAGTAGCAATTATTTCCTCAACCTAACACCCCCCCCCCCCCGCCCCCCAAGTCAAATATAAAATGGGAGAAAAAGATAAGTAAATGGAGAACATGCCTTGTCTCTCCCTGCACTGATCAAAGTCCATCCATCGTCGGATATTGCCATGGAAGTGACGGTTGATTGAAGTTTCTCTAGTTTTGCCAGACATTTCTTTTTTGTCTTTTGTGTCAGATCCCAGACCCTTACTGAACCATCATCACCACCAGAGAACAACTATAGACTATTACAAAAGACTGGGCTAATTAGTTCAACAAGAAGAGAAGAAACACAGAGAAACCAGAGATTAGAAGCAGTTACTTTAGCATGCCCACCACAACATAGCACTCAGCTAACAGCTACATAAAAATGGCTTACTTGATAGTTAATTATAATACAGAAGATCAACAGTTTCATTAAAAGCAAAAATCGCCTAAAATCTAAATAGGAGTTTTTTCACAACTTCCCTTTTTCATCCTCAATATCTAACACCTAATAAGAAATGCAGTTTGCGTCACTTCTATATGCTATAACAAGAGTCACCAGACTGCATAATGATTGCCTATTCAGTGTTGAAATCTTGAACATCATAAAAACCTTTACTAGATAAAAGCCTAGCCTGAGATGGACTTGTTAAAGGGTCACAATCCGGATCTGAAACAGTGATGTCACAGGCCACTAAAACATCATGATAAAACTGGATATACGTATAACAGCAACAACTGCTACATCGTATCAATCTTACTTGAAGTAAACTATAGAATCCTCTGAATCCATTCTTATCGTGAGGATTTATCCTCATTTTACGCTGGTTGCTGACACATCCCAAGTTCCCAACCCTTATCTGGGTTTAAGATAAGCAAGGTGAAACTCACATAGAAAAGCTCAATCAATATGCTAATCAAATAGTTGTTAAAATTATAAATGGAAAACTGAGAAAAGAGGATGAATCAGCTTTCCAGGTGTGCTATGTGTAGTTTTAAAAAACGATTCCAATGACAGTTGGATAATGGTATTTTGCATCATAATTTGGTATGAATCTTTGTGCCTTGACGAACCCCTGTCAAGCAACTGTAACATGGGTGTCAATTTTAAAATGCACCAAAAATTAGCTAAAAGATGCCTGCATCCTTATGGGATACTTAAACACACCCACACTATCAATGTACATGTAAGTGAGTCCATGTAATATATAAAATACTTTCACAAAAAATCATTCAAAACTAATCATAATAAGAGAAACCCAATGGACCAAGATATTGTTAGCTGTGTTCTGGTTTTGCCAGTTAGCTGAAAACTCAGACACAATACGTAATTTTGACAAGGAAGCAAGCTTAGTAATTATGGCAATCCAGATCTCACCTGCAGCCGGTCTGGGTCAGGATGAAACATAATGCTGGTGACAACCTCCGAAATGATGAGTGCAGAAGCCCCCATCCACATCCCATACACGAACTTTCCCGTCAGCCCCTGATGTTGCCAGCAATCCACCTGATGCATCACAAGCCATGCCCATCACAGGACCTTCATGCCCCTGTAAAAGCCACTTGTCAGCATTCGAGGGTTTCATTGTTCTTTTTTCTTTTTCATGTCTGTTGTGTCCTAACAAGTTTATGTCAACTTTTTCACTCAAAACTACAACTTGGCTAGTCTTGAAGAGTTTTAGATTTCAAACATGTTTCAGCTTGAACTTCAATAAGGGATCCTATTATAGTTCCTTCAGGTCAAGATTCGACCTTTAGCATTTTTCACTCTCTTTTCTTCCTTGTTTGTGGTTCTTTTTTCACCGGGGACTTCAAGATTTCCTTTTATCGTACTTTTAAGCTCTGTGTCAAGTCAAATACGATCATATAAAAGGATATGGAACGAGAAGCATTTTGCAACAGCAAATGCAGTTACAATATGAATATACATTTTCTCAAGATATTCAACTTATATGGTTCAAAACCAAATGCTACTCAAATACTACATCCAATCTTATCTTCAAGGTTTCGTCCCTGCTTTTTCAGGG